>NC_133650.1:82946599-83196414 GCF_009905375.1 Apium graveolens | reverse complement strand
TTGCTGTTATCTCCAAAGGTAACCACTGGGCCAGCTTTCTCAACCACATTTGATAGCAGGGCTCTATCTCCGGTCATATGTCTTGACGATCCGCTGTCAAGAATCCACACTACCGGTTGTACCTGTTTAATGCCCTGCAATACAAATGGATTAGAACTTCTTCGGAACCCAAGCTTGGCTGGGTCCGGCATACTTGTAAAATTGGCCTTTATCAGGCAAAACAACATTCTTAATTTCACTATTCTCAACATTCTCAATGACTGAACATTTGACCTTTAAAACAGCCTTATCAAATTTCTGTTTAGGCTTAGGCACAAATGTCTCCTTTCTAGCTTTAGGAGGACTAGCAGTCTTAGACCTATCATGCTTTCTATTATTCACATGCTGACGAGGAGTAGTCTTATCATTAGAAACATGCTTACCATTAAAATAAGCAAACAACAGATTAAAAGCACAAGACATACAATCAGGAACACCACATGCTTTATGAGAAGGATTAACAATAGGCAACTTATGCATAGTAGACATGGCATTTGTGTTATCCAACTCATGTGTGTCTGAGTTAGTCTCAGTTGCTTTCACAACCTTGACTGGAACTTTTGACACACTTGACTTGGAGACAGCTTTCCCATTAGCATTATCTTCAGCACGAATTTCTTCTTGAATAATAAAAGAGGTCTCATCAAATGGTTCAGCAATTGATTCTTTATAGAGGGGTTCATCAACACCCTTAAGCACATGTGGTACTTCCCTGCCTTTAGCACATACATGAGGAGGGGAGTTTATGCCTAATTTTCCAATAGCAGCATTGTAATCATAACCTATTCCATGTGTTTGATTAACAGCTTGCTTATTGTAAAACTCTTTGGACTTCGAACAAGAATTAAAGTAAGCTTTAACCTTAGCCTCAAGACCGGTGATCTTGTCTTTGAGAATAGTTTCGAGTTGTCTATAACAGTCAACTCTATTCTCTAGAAAAGATACTTGTTCTTTTAGTTTATCTTGATTAATGTGCACAAGTCTTAATTCATTGACCTCTTTCTCAAGGTCTTTGATTTGTTGATTTAACAATTCATTATCACGACGAGCACAATCTAAGTTACCTCTTAGATGATAAACCATTTCAGCATCAGAAAGTTTTACCTCTTTTCTTGACGATGAGGTGCTTGCATTACTAGCCATGAGAGCAAGATTCCCAACTTCTTCATCTTCACTGTCAGTATCATCCCAGCTTCTTCCCTTTGCCAGGTACGCCCTTTCAGATTTACTCTTCTGATTAGAATCGTAAGAGTTCTTCCTAGCTTGTTTTGGCTTCCTGCATTCTGTGGCAAAGTGTCCCAACTCATTACAGTTGAAGCATCGAATGGTGCTTCGATCAACCATCCCTGTTTTATACCCACCACTGCTGGTGTTAGAGGATGAAGATCCACCTTTCTGGAATCTGTTGTAGTTGGACTTGTACTTGAACTTGGGATTCCTTTTGAATCTGACATTTGAGAATCTCTTGACAATCAGGGCCATTGACTCATCCTCCAATTGCTCCAGTTCTTCCAAGGAATAATAATCATCTCCTGATTGATTTGTAGTAGGAGAATCAAATTCTGCTACTATCACATTATCTTCAACCTTGGAAGACTGTACCATTCTTTCTGACTGTTGAGATTGTTGTTGATATTGTGGTTGTTGTTGTTGTTCATCAGCTACTAGAGCAGTAGACGTGCTGACCACTCTTCCTTTCCCGTAAACTTCCTTCTGCTGAATCTGCTCCAACTCATAAGTCTTCAATACACCATAGAGCCTTTCCAAAGAAATCTCACTCAGATCTCTTGCTTCTCTTATGGCAGTGATTCTATGTTCGAGACGAGTTGGCAGTGTTAAAAGGAACTTTTTGTTGACCTCCCTGATGGAATAGTATTTACCATTAATGTTCAGGTTGTTGATCAATGCATTGTACCTCTCAAACACTTCAGTGATTCCTTCTCCTGGATTTGATTTGAAATATTCATATTCAGAGGTTAGGATTTCTAGTTTGTTCTCCCTAACTTCCTCTGTGCCTTCATTAATAATCTCAATAGTTTCCCAGATATGTTTGGAATCTTTACAATTCATCACATGTCTATTCATCAGGGGATTAAGGGAATCTACTAAGATTAATTGAAGGCTAGCATCCAGGGAAGCTTCTTCTATTTCAGCAGGAGAGAAGTCCTCAGGATCCTTCACATAAGTTCTCGCTTTGGTGATCATCACATCATTTTCTATTACCTCTGGTTCCATAACCATAGGAATTTTTGGACCCTTCTTCAACACTTGCAAATATTTGGGATTAGCAACCTGTAAAAACAGTAGCATCTTCTTCTTCCACATAACATAATTTTCTTTATCGAAAAGTGGAATTTTAACGGTTCCAACTTTTTGTGTAGTCATTATGAATTTTTTTGAGTGAATAAAAAATTCAAGAAGTGAAAGAAACACAAAAGTCTAGGATCTAGATTTGTACGTTAATCAGAAGGCTCTGATACCAATTGTTAGGTCCCAATTTGTTTGTAGAAGGGGGGGTTGAATGCAAACAATACCGTTTAATCGAATAAAATGTGGAATAAAATTGTGAAACAAAATTCAAGTTAAATAAAACTTTTATTAAACTTGAAAGGTGTTACAACTACCGTATCAGTTACAATGGATTAATCTCAAATCAATTATTACAAATCTAGAATAAATTCGACATGAACTTTTTCTATTTTTGTAATTAAAAGATCAAATGCTAAATGCGATTTGAGATTAAGTTCTAGGGATTTTAATCCGCTAGATTGATACACAAGAACAAGAGAGTGATTTCTAGTTGATTGGATTTAACTTTACAAGCTAGAAATTGTAATCTTGAATTAGCAGATAAGATGAAATATTTGGCTGCTTGTTCTCTTTTTGTTCTTGGCTTCTGTTTGATTGCTCTCTGTATGTATGTTTTTTTAATTGGATGCTTCTTCTGCTTTTTAATCAACACAGCCGAGATTCATGAACTGGTATGACAATCCTTTGTCCAATAATACTTTCGGTGTGACAATTTTTAGAGCTAGCAAGACAATTAAAATGAACTAGCAAGACTTTCGGTATGACTATTGATTGTCATACCGATTGTCATATTAGTTCAAATGAAATTGTCTTACTGAATTAATAAGTGATTTTAATCTAAATAATAATTCTATCAAGACAATCAACTGAATTAGCATGACTTTCGGTATGACAATCAATTGTCATACCGATTGTCATACTAGTACAATCAGTTGTCTTTTTAGAATTAAAACAGATTTTAATCAATTAAAATTCTGAAAAACCTTAATATTAATTCAGAATTAATTAATCAATTAATTTAATTAATCAAATAAATTAATCTTTGCAGATATAATTTATTTTCATAATTAAATTATATGACTTAATTAATTAATAGAGAATTAATACTAACCCTGAGCAGCATCCATTCTTCTGACAATCTTCTGAAAGTCACTGAGACTTATGAATCAATTCCGCCACTTCAATGCTGACACTCGATGTACTGTCTGGTTCATGAGTGACTAACTTTCGTGACGTTTCTTCATGTCTTGACTTTGTTGTTCTGATTGAATCCTTGTAATAAATGATACCCTGACGAGATCTCTGTCACTTGATTAAATCCATGATCTTGATTTATATCACTGAGGCATGATCAAATTCTTGAACTTCTTCCAGTGAATCTTCAAGTCTGCAGATGAACAATGTTTCTTTATTCTTTGACAGATGTTACTTTGTGAGATCTCTCTGATGATAGATCCACTATTTACTTATTACATTCTTATTTGAGTTGAGTTAAATACTCGAATAAACGAGTAGGCTATGACATATGCCTTTCAGCGGCGTATAACGAAGTCAGTCTGTTTCTTTATTTATCTCTCTATTTATCTCTATCTCTTTTTCTTTTTCTTTCTCTTTCTTTCTATTCTTTCCCTCTCTATCACAAAAAGTGATTTTATGGAGAAATTGATCAAATGGTATATGGAAGGAACAGTGGTGCGGAGTAAAGCTCCGTGCTAATTATGTTATAAAAGGAAATCAAAGTTTTTATTTGAGATTTTCAGAACGGTTGCTTATGCAAGATTGAAAGTTAGCAAAAAGATCCCTAGGATTCTCTTCTGCTGATTCTGAGGACGGAATCCTTATAAGGGTGGAAGATTGTGACATTCCGTATTTTTCAGAATTATTATTATTATTATTTAAATATATTTATGAGCTTTTTTGATTTAGAAGGAATAAAATGGTGGATAATTTATTCATGTTTTGTGAGTTCGTGTCTTTAATTGGATTAATGTGTTAATTAATAGCTGGTGTTGATGCCTTTTGTATTGTGAAAATATTCAAATACTTTTACTATTTCAAAATTTTATTTGAAAGCTGATCGTTTTATCGATATCGGTAAAAATGGGTGTATTTTCCTGTCTTTGGGATCGAGTGGATATTTTACTCGCCTTAATATTTTATCTGTGTCAGAAATATTACTTGGTATTTTAATCGTGTTCACCCGGGCATAGGGTGAGGTCTGAAAATATTTAAAAATAATATTTTACCGCTATTTTGTTCCTTGTTAAATGAATTATTATGTGTTAATATTATTTAAAAATGTGTCTTGCCATGACTTAACATGCGGTATATTTATGTGTGGTCCCATAAGGACCAGAATATTTTTCGAATACTTGTTACGTGTTTAAAATACATTTGTGTGAAATTAACTGCAATCTAGACGCGTGTTAAAGTGCGTTTTTATCGAGGTACTTGTTTTATCTCATTTTGTGTGCATTTGCTTACGTTATATGTGTTTTTGGCGTTTACTATTAACTTAGAAAGTATTTGGGTTTCCCAAAAGTTATCGGACCGGGACCCGGCCAACACATAAAAGTCTACAAAAGTTGTACATCTATTTTTATAAAATCAAGGACACTCCTAACAGTCCGTGTTTTCCTATTTTTGAAATGTACATAATTTTTGGGGAATTTTGACATAAATATTATGTTTATCTATACATTATCTTTTTACAGTTTTTCCCCGTAAATTATTTTTTTTTTCGTAGGCAACCCGCAGTCGCTACCTTTCGGGTGTGCACTGGGTAAACCCTACGGGCTCATGCAATAGCCTGCATACCACGTGAACCAAGGTAAACCGCATTTACTGACATACTATTTTCAGGACTTGTAATTTAAATTAAACGAGAAAAGGTACCGTTTTGAGATTTATCGGGACCATTTGTGTAAAATATAATTATGTCTCGTATTTATCCTATTTCAGTCAGTCTCTATCCTTATAAACAGATAAAGATCAATTCTTTGTATAATTTTTTTTTTCAAAATTCTGAAATCAAAGATCCAAGCGTTCTGATCAAACCATGAGTCTATTGATTGCGTTCTTAGTACCGTTGCGAAGCTCGTAACTAGACGGTCGATTTCATATCAAAATCATCGAGTAAGGTGAATTATTTACTAATTTCAATTTTTATAATTATTTTTTAAATTCGTTTTTGAGTTTGAAGGATTGTTTGATGTTTTTATGGATTGGTTATTGTTCCTAAGATCACAAGGATCATTTTCATATATAGTGTGTAGGATTTTCATTCCCTTTTGATTGAAATCGAATTTTGGGTTTTTGTTAGATTTTTAATTCGAATTTCTGGAATTGTTCTTGGTTTTTTGATGATAAGATCATGAATAGATTGTAGAGGATATTAGCTTTATTTTGATACCAAGTGTGATGTTTTTAGTTAAGAAACGAAGTAGATCGGAATTTTGGCCAGACAATTCCTTGGTTGTTTGTTGGTGTGGGTCGCATAATCGGGTTGCTGGGAGGATGTGGAGTGCAATTGAACCAAAAACATGTTGAAATCTTGCTGTTTTGACCCGTTCTGTAGTCATCGGAACTCGGACGGAGTTGGGACTCACCGGCAGGATAATAGAAAACCCAGAACTCCAGCGGTGTTCTTCCCGACCCGCCTTAATTCTTGGTGACCCGTTTGGGTCCAAGGTTCAACCCAGTTTTGATCCTAATTTCCCCACAATTCTATTCTGAAAAGTGTTTCTGCAAATTTCTTTTTATTTTAATTCAAAAATTCAGTTTTTAAATTTCCAAAAATCATTTTAATTCCAAAATTAATTTGTTTAATTATTTTAATAATTAACTAAATTACTTTAAATTCCAGAAAAAAATATTTTCTTTTATTATTTTCAAAAATCCAATTTGATTTAATTATTTATAATTTATTTTAATTGATTATTTATAGATTTAATTAATTAATTAATTCAATTAATCAATTAATTTTATTTATAAATAGTTAAATAAAGTATAATTATTTCTAATTAAGACAAATAATTCCTAAAGATTATTTTGAGCTATAAAAAATATTTTTAGGTATTTAAAAATCAATTATTATTATTATTAATTGATTTATTCTTATTTTATTTGTAATAAATAGACTGTTCGTTCGATTAATACGAAACGAACGGGTGTAGACTCATAAAAATATTCCGCTTTCATTAAAAAATACTTTCTAGACACAAATCCTTTTCTTTCGAAAGGTCGGTTATTTTGCAAGTCAGTTCTGAGTCACTTATTTATTGATAAATCATATTTTTGACCCGATTTCAGTTTTAAACGTACCGAGTCGAATATTTTGATGAACCGAGTCATGTGTGATACGAATTATGTAATATATGAGTTATGTGTTTACGTGCTATGTGAATTTCGTGCATATATGGGTCAAAAGTCTTATGTATGACTATTTTCTTTATATGTGGGCTATCATATAGGTAGACAATAGGGTTTTGACGCGGAATTCGTCGAGTAATTATCATTTAAGTGATTAAGATGTGTCTTTTAATTATAGATACGGATCATTCAAGTTGATCAAGATTAGACATTAGAAAGAATGAAATAGAATAGTATTGGATATCTGGCTTCTAGCAATTGCAGGAGCAGCACATCAGCGAATTGTTAAAATAAAAAGACAGTGAGATCATAAGATGTCAAACTGAGATGATCGCGATATTGCGAGTGTATTTAACTGCTAAAAACCAAAGGCAATTTTTCTATGCTATCTGAATTCCAGAATAGTTCAATATTTTACATATCAAACTTCTTATGATTATGCAAATATTCTTCTCTATTCCCACTTCAGAATAGATAATTATTTTACATATCGCTGAATTAAGTGATTCTGTTTATGCACGTACTCATCTGTTATTCTATGTTTAGAATAGTTAAGTATTTTTACTTATCCAATTACCAGAATTATAATTATTTTATACTTTGAGAAGAAAATGGTTTTGTTGCAAGTATTCCTACCAAGTGAAAAGGGGAATAATTTATAAGGGTGTCGATTATTATGACCCCTTCAAAAAAAAGGTTTTAAGATTGGATGGTTGCGTAAGACGCCGAGGCAGTGTTCCAGTGTGAGCCATGTATTATACTTGATTATAATATCTCGCTAGGCCAATGCGTGCCTTGGGTGCCCCTTTGTTTAGTTGGATATGCTTCGGCTTACCGGTGTTGCTCCGCGGCTGATCACCGGCGGCAACACACCGTCGTTCGAGGATTCCAATCTAAATTATTTTATTATTTTTGATAATCGTATAATAAATTATTTATGCAGTGTTTCTGTTTTGAATAAAAGGTGAAATACAGTTTTGATTCAGTTTTTGATTGATGTTAATATTTAGTTTGTTGTTAAATATCAAAATGGTATTAATATATATAATTGATGTTGACTTCAGTATGGGATGTTGCGAGCATCAAAGTTAGTATTGATATCTAATTTCATATGACATCAAAATAAGTATTGATATCATGATTTGGGTTTTGAGTAAAATGGATATAAAGTTTATGATTCAGTCCATAATCACTATTTCATATTATTATTTATGATATTTCCGTAAACATTGTTTTACGGGTTTTATTCTCGTCAAGATTCAAAGTATTGTTGAATCATTTTTGATCAAAAATATGGAACGGGTTTTGAATACAAATGAGGAACCAATTCTGGGATTCCTTCACTAAATTTTCTGATTCAGCAATTATGATTTTAAATTTTCTGCTCTATTGCATATGTCAATTTTTATATCAAAAGACCGTATATATGTTATAATAAACTTGTTGAACATTTCTTTCGCTCATACTTGCCTGTTTTTAAATTTAACCTTCTAGTGAGGAATAATTGCACTGTTAGTTATATAATTCGAGAAAAGCAAAGCAAAAAGTTTTTGGAAGGTGGTTGGTCCAGGGTTTGCAGAATTAATGTAAGTTCTATTATGTTAAGTTGTATATATATATATATATTAGTTATAATATCTTATATTTGGGCTTAGTATACTTCTTTTCGAAGTTATACTAGCGGGTTAAGTTTTGAGATTGAGAATTGTTGAAAAAAGGTTTTAAACGAAAGTGAAAATTTATTTATGGAAATTTGGAATTCTTGTTTCTAGAATTGTAACCTGAAAAGATCTTGGTATAGTTTGGGGTCATAGATGTTATATTTCAACTGTTGGAATTTATTTATTGATTTAACAGGTTATTTTGGATTGAGGTTTCAAAGTGACGACCAAATCCCCTGACCCCAGATTTGGGGACGTTACAAAACCCTTGTATTTGTGTTGGTGTCATCATGGTCTACCCCAGCATGTATTCTCTCACCAACTGAATATAGTGTCTGGGTAGTGATCACGGTTTCATGAACTGTGTCACTTGATTTTGGTAAAACTTGAGATAAGGATTCAAGTTTTTCATTGTAGGAAGAAGATATTTGTGAAATAAGATTTGTGTGATCATAATTGAGTGTTGGAAACTCCCCCTGAGTAAATGTGGGAGTTTCAAATGATGTGCTCTCTTTGTGTGTGCCAACTAAATTCCTTTTTTCACCAACTTGAGAGTGCTCAAGTTGGGGTGCAGACTCTTTATAGATTATATTTAGGAGAATGCTTGATTCAATAGAGATACCTTGTTGAGAAGATGTCTCTAGAGTCTGTTAATTTCCCTCTATTACAACTGCATCCTTTTGGGAAGATGCCGAGGTGGTTTCTTGAGTGGTCAACTCAACTGTGTTTTTCTTCTTTTGCTTTCTAACCAGGTTAGACTCTGGTTGTGTTTGGTCCTCACCACTCTCAGAAATTACAGTTAAGGATGCATTCTTTCTCTTCTTTTCACTCACTCCATCATGTTGGGAGGATGAAGTGGTTGGTTTCCTAGCTTCTAATAATAATAAAAAAGTGGTCTCAGAAATTACAGTTAAGGATGCATTCTTTCTCTTCTTTTTACTCACTCCATCCTGTTGGGAGGATGAAGTGGTTGGTTTCTTAGCTTCTAATAAATTTACTTCCACATGTCAGGTATAGGATAAGGATAGGTTCTAAATCTCTCCAACATAAAGGTAGTGAGATTTAGACCTACCTGCACCTTATTCTTGGTAATTAATGAACCAAATAAAATTTTAGACACTTGTTTACAGTTGCCTATTTTAGTTCTATCAATACTATCAAGTAAATTTATGTATGCAACTTTATGATTTAAAGTAGACATAATAAACCTAGGAAAGAAAATTTCCTTACCTTTGTTGGCCAATGGCATTGTGAGCCTAGTGCTGAGTTTTTCCAGGATCAATAGCCCCACATAAAGGTGCTTGTTGTAAGCCATGGAGAACACCAGCTTTTGGAGCATACTGGATATATTGTCATACCCAGTCTTCCTGCAAGTGAAGGCTCTAACAATTGAGTCAAACAGAAAAGACCATTCCCTCTTTAGATGTTTCTTGTTCAAGCTGGCAAGGTTGATCTTCTCACTATAGTTTATAAAATCCATAAACTCAGCTATTTCATGTTGAGTTGGTACCTCCACCATGCTATTTGTAGGGATGCCCAGTGCTTTGTTGACATTATTGGCATCAAATTCCATATGTTTTCCCTGAATTGACCAGTTTATCACCAAGGACATAGCTTGATTCTCATGCACCACAATGTTAACCATGGATGAGTTCTAAAACTCATTTAGCACGTCTAGGTACATGATAGAATTAGCAGTCAAGGCACCTGCAAGATAGGACTCAGATAAAAACTTAAAAAAGCTCTTGAAACTATCAGGAGCTTGGTTAGCATCAGTGAAAGCTAGGTAGTTGGTACCCTCCTTTGGAATAGCAGCTCTAATATTATTTGCAGCCATTGTAAGTGTATGAATTTGAATGGGTAAGATATTTGAGAGAGAAAGAACTTGAAATGAGTGAGAGCGGTTAAGATTTGCAAAGGCTAGGTCAATTGAGATCTCGAAAGCGTAAAGAGGGGTTATGTCGAGATGTCTGGGTATTTATAGAAAAAAGGAAGTGACTTATCAAGAAGTATGAATAAACGGTTAATATTTACTTATTGAGAAGTCACGTGAATTGTGAACTCATAGCGAGATGTCACTTTCCTGACTCTTATCGAGAACTAGATAGTGACTTATCGACATGTAGAATAAATACCCAGTTTGTTCTAATTGGACTGAAATATTCCAATTTACATTGAATAAATAAATATAAAATTATAATTTATTATGTGTCAAAAGTATTTTAGTAAAATAATTTATTTAATTAAATTATTTCAGTTGTGAGTTATCGAAAAGCGAATTATACTTGTTGAGAACTCCATATATAGATATATATCGAGATCTCTTCAATACTTATCGAGAAGTCATAATAAGGCTTGTCGACAAATCCTTCAAGAAGTCATGAAATAGACTTATCAAGAACTCTATCAAGAAGTCTTAAAATGACTTGTCGAGAAGTCATTTAGACTTATCGAGAACTCAGTTATCTACATACTTTTGTTCTTTTCAATTATGTCTTATATTAATTTCACATATTGAAAATGTAAATTAACAGTTAGATAGTTTTCCTCAGAATTTGAAAATTTTCAAGTTGAAAATTAAAAATTGAAAAATAAATATACAGAGAGTTTTGAAATATTTATAAATCATATTCTAGTTAATTTCTAATTAAATCAATTTAATTTTGATTTATCAAAAATTAACCTGCTATAACATATTAGCCGAGTGTTATTCCCTAACAATACAACAAGAATTACAGAAGGGGGTTGAATGTAATTCTGGCTCATTTTTCAGATTTTAAAACAGTTCTTACTTAATACATATAACGGTGTTTGATTTGCTAAGGTGCGGAATTGAAACATAATTGAAATCAAAAACACTAAGTAATAAAACACAGACTTTAAAACTTTCTGGTGAATTTGAATGTATCCACCAGATATATATATATATATATATATCAGTTTGAGAACTCTGTGTAGCTTAAAATGGCTCAGAACTGCTTTACAAGTAGAACAAACAAACTACAGAGAAATTTTTGACAAGTACAGCTTTTTCTATCTCTCTTTAAAATGTGTTTGCTTAGTTAAATGTTCTACTAGCTACACTTGGTTTATATATCACCAAGTTTACATGACAATAAGACAAGATAATAAAACAAAATATATCTAGTCTAACTTCATGCTCCTTCACTACTCTATTCCAGCATCTTTGAATGTCTTCACAATTGCGTAGAAATAGTAATGCTTCTTTGTTCTCAAATTCCTGCTTAACAGGTTGTCACATTCCTTTTTAAAACACCCAATGCATGTTATTGTGTTGTCACTATCAACAGATATTTGAATTTGATCATCCGTCAGGTACATGTTTATCATCCGTCGGGAAGCTTTGTTGATCATCCGTCGGGTAACTTTGTTGATCATTCGCCGGGTAGCTATTTGTTAATTGACTCTATTTCACTTATACAGAATTATAAGACATCTCATATTTACAATTAATCAACCTATCCTGCATATCCACTAGTGGTCAACATGACTCATATACTCCTACATAATCTACACAAAGTTGATTGCAGAAATATGCTATAATTCTTATTATTACATAAGCTACTCGCTCGATGGATGTTAATCTGTCATCCGTCAGGACTGTAAAGTTTATCCGTCGGGACTATATTAGATCATCCGTTGAGTGCTACAAAATTCACTAAGTTAAATCTACTAGGGTGATTTGATTAACTTATCATCAAGTTCACAACATATTCCTAACAATCTCCCCGAATTTATGTCTACTGGAATTATAGCCATAAATTAAGAGAAACTTGATGATAAAAAAATATGCTAAAGATACAGATTGAAAGGTAGTAGATAAAACGGATAAGTGCTACAATATTTACTGAAAATTGTACAAAACAAAGTATACAAAGAGTTCTCACAATCATGATCAAGGTGCTCCTCTAGTCTGAGCAGTAAAATCTATTTCCTTGATTGTCTGGATTTCTTCCCAAGCCTCCTGTTGTTCTCTTCTATTTGATTCTGGAGTTGTCTGTGGAATTCAAGTTCATCAGCTTCAGATAAATCCAACATTTCTTGCATTTCCAAAAGAGTCTCATTGCTAGAGATACTCAGTTGGTCATCCAGTCTGAAGAATCTTCTGACTCCCTTATCATCCATGAATTCCATCAACCAATAAGGCCTCAAATGGACTCTCTTTCCTGTGAAGGGAATAGACAGAGTTTTTGGAAGTGCATCTTTGGCTCTATTGCTCCTTAGCTCCTCTATTTTCTTTAGGACTGTTTTCCTTGCAGTCACATTAAATCCAAAGTTCTTCTTGAAGGATGAATAGACCTTTATCAGTACAGATTGGCTTTCTTGAAGAATCCTGTAAAGTGGCCATGTGATCTCTTTCCCTCCCTTATATATGAGCACTAGCCTTTCAGGAAGATGTCTGTAAGCATCAATCCCTCTTACTTCTTCCAATTCTATTAAGTAGAGGTTTATTTCAGAGAACTCCTTGATGTCACATATATATAAGAGATCTTCCGTATTCACTGTGGGTTGAGATTTGGTTAGGGTCTTGGATCTAAGAGTCACAGGCTTCACTTTCTTGATTGCTCTAGTCTTTGTCTTCTTTGGCTTGTTGAAGATAGGAAAATTCAGCTCAGGAATTGGCAAATTATCCCAGTCTACTAGCTCATCCTTTGAATTATGGGCTCACCATGAATATTCCTAGTTGGATCCACCACCTTGAATTCTTCAAATACTACTGAGGGTTTTGATGGCTGAGTTGAAGTTGTAGACTTTTTGGGGATATAGTCTTCCATTTCCTCATCACTGAAGTCCAATTTTCTCTTGATTCTTTGCTTGTACCTTGGTTTCTTTATCTGTTGGGATTCCTGTTGCATTTTCTGATCTTGAGGTTCAGCAATCACAGATGGTTGTGCAGAAATCTCAGTTGTAGTCTTCACAGCTCAAAGTTTGGCCAAAATAGCAGCTTGCTCCTTCTTTTATTTGAGCTTCTTAGCATCTAAGGCAACCTGCTTCTTTTCTTGCCTGATTATTTTCTTCTCTTCCTTTTTAGCTTCTACAAATAGAGGGTGTCCAGCCACCACACAAATTTCTTTACCATTTTTGTAGATTTTGGCAATTCTTCTTTTATGTGTTGAATCAGTAGGATCTTTGAAAAATGAAATAGACCTAGCCAACAACTTCTTCTCATATGGCCTAGGTGTTTCAACACAGTATCCATAGGATTTTTGTCTGAAAATTTTGAGTAGTTTCTTTTAGGCTTCAGGACCAGATTTGCCTTTGGAGACTTTATGCAAGATGTTTGACCCTTTACCAGATAATTCAAACTCATTTCAATCACAAAAATATGCTTGACTTGAGAGTGATGATTAAAGATTTTGTCTGGTTTCTGAATTGGTCCAAATTTCTGTTGAATTTCTGCATCTATTTTCCTCCATTTTTCTTTTAGTTTCTTCTCAGTTGCTGCTATATCAATCTTTAGCAATTTATCATTTGATTCCAGTTTTGCTGCTCCCAGATTGATGATGTCAATGATGTCCATGGATGGTGGCTTATTGAAAGAAATTGTTGGCACAATTACTTTGCTGATTTTAATGTTGAGTTGTTTCTCCCCCTCACTAGATGAGCCATTCTCCCCCTTTTTGTTAGCATCAAGTTGTTGAGTGGAAGGGAGTTGAGCAGCCACCAACTGTTGGAGCAGAGCAGTCTGAGTTTCTTAGTTACCAAGTATCTTGGCCATTGACTTCTCCACATCAGATAATCTAGAGTCCATGGCCTTAACCTTTCTATTGAGATCGGCTTCCTTCCTCAGTTTCTGAGCTATCTCAGTCATGGTGGTTCCAGGAAGTCTAGCATCCAACCTTGCTATAAAATCCTGTTTTACTTCATAAACTTCTTGCATGATTTCATCCA
Organism: Apium graveolens; assembly: GCF_009905375.1. Classification (NCBI taxonomy): domain Eukaryota; kingdom Viridiplantae; phylum Streptophyta; class Magnoliopsida; order Apiales; family Apiaceae; genus Apium; species Apium graveolens. The sequence continues at coordinate 83,182,120 of NC_133650.1, read as the reverse complement.
CACTTTGACTGTGTTGGAGAGCTTGAATCTTATGCAGCTGAAGAGCTTCAAGATGTGTTGTAAGTAGTCTCTTTGTGTTGGCATTTGTAGATGCTTGAATGGATGTTTGGGTGTCATTAATGAGCTTGAATAGTGTGGATTGGAGATGTGAGTAGGAACATTCTTTAGTTAGCATCCACGCAGGAATATCTGCATCTCCCCCTATGCTCATGTTGTCTTCCTCATCATCCCCACCAGCATCCCTAAAAGAATCTTCAGCCAGTTCAAAATCACTGCCAGTATTGGATGGCATAGCAGTGATTGCATCACTTGCTCTTTGTAGAGAAGCAGTTGTGTGCACTAGATTGAGTATCTTTTCAGCCTCCTCATTGCCCTGTACAGCTAGAGTTTGATAAGCTGTAGCAGGATGAGTAAATGTCTCAGCATCTAGGGAAATAGAATCTATGATAGCTTGATATTCTTGCTGAAATAGTCTCTTCCTTTCTGCATCACTGACATTCATTGACTCACTAGCAATGGTGTCCATCCTTGTCTCTCCAGTACCTACATTTCTCTCATATTCTCTCTATTTTTGCATCAAGGGCTCCCATTGGGTTCCCACCCTCACACCCTCACCTTCACCATCTAAGGTGGGACTCCTCTCACTCACTTTTGACAGACCTGAAGAAATGGTCTGCATTTGTTCACTCATTTTCTCTCCTTTTGTCTGGGAGCAACTGTGGCGCCCTCCAAACCCGGGTCAGAAGTTTGAGGTCCACAACACATGCACAAAATATACACCTGTATATGAAATATTATTTGCAATGACCCTGCTTTACATAACCACGGATCACAACAGGTTAAAGTATGAGAACAAGCCACAACGTTAACTTTTATTACAACGTACCAAATCCCAACTAATTTAACTTACAACTGAATGAAATTATTCTTACAATCTTATTATCTCACGACCATATAAAGCTTCTGTTAGCTCGATCCAACTCGAACTGGAATCCTAGCTCGCACTTTGGACTGAAGAACTTCACTATCGTTCATATCCTTCTTTACTGTAAAATATATAAAAAGATTCACAAGAGTGAACTAACTAGCTCAACAAGTCATAATAGCAATAACTGAGGTTAAACAATGATCAAACGAGATGATTTAAAAGAATCAAATTTCTTGTTAAATAACTAATAGAATTGGATATTCATTTTAAGTTTTTAAAACCAAGGTTAGGCTGTTGATCAGTCACGCACTAACCCCGAGCAAAGCACATAGCACTGCTCTAACTACTGGATCCAAGGCACATATTGGCCTAACTTGACCAACGATATGGTCTGACCATGAATCTGGTCTACACAAAGAAAACTATACAATTCTAAAATAGTTCAATATGATAAACAAAAGAATTCAATAAACCATATCATAATTAATAACAATAAAATATTTGTATAAGAGCATGGTGAAGATTCATGGTTACCGAAAGGGTATTTACTGAGCTATTTTGAATATTAACAGTATGTCACAAGAGAATTTAGAAATATTTGCAATATATCTCGAGAAAGGTTTAGAAGTACTTGCCTTATCATAATCGTTTTCAATCTCACTTGTACTCGTCTAATGACTCTATTCACAATCACTCGTCTGCTTTTCCTATGCCTCGCTTTTATCCTCTGATCACTTACTTTATCTTCTACGCATCAATTCCATTTTCTGATCACATGCTTCCCTTTTCTATGCATTGCTTACTCTGCTAGGCATCATGAGTATCTATCAATATTCAACTCATACGATTCTATTCGACATACATTTCTATCTACCCTTCGTTTTACCCAAATCCGATTAACGGATTGAAAGTTACATCATAAACAAGTAGACACTGAACCTATAAACCGACAGTCAATCAACAAGTCACATATAGCACATAACACGTCAAATAATCAATGACATATCATTTATAGAGGAGTCTCGGGTCATAAACAGACTTTCGGATATTCAAAATGATTTTTAAAATATTTTTTTGAATTAAAATGGGTCGCTGGATCAATTTCAAAGTGATAAACAAGGTTCCGCTGGCCAATTCTGACTTCAAAACAATTTTATAATAATTATCGAGCCTTGAAAATAATTTAAAATAATATTTTAAAGCTCAAAACTATTTTTTTGGAATTTTTAAATCATTTTTAAATAATTAAATCTAATTATTAAATCAATTAAAATTAATTAATAACTAATTAAATTAATTAATCAATTAATATTTAAATTAATTGACTAATTAAATAATTAATTATCAACTAAAATTAATTAATTAAATAATCAAGATTCATTTTGGAGTTAAAAATAATTTTTCATAATTAAACATAGATTTTTAGAATTTAAATAAATAAATAAAAACAATTTCTAAAAAATATAGAAATTCCAGGGGGTAAAGTGTAAGGTTTCGAAACTTTTGATCGTAATTTCAGAAGTGTAAGATTTGTAACGTTTGGTACTAAAATTGAAACTTGGAGAAACGTCAGGGGTGAAATTGACATTTCTGCCACCCCCGTCGTCTTCTCCGGTGGACTCGCCGGTTTTTCACCGGAATCTCGTCCCCCTGCTTAGAACCCGTTCATCTGGTGCAGAATTAAAGAGTGGCTTCTGGGGAACTTGTTTCCATACTTAGTTTCTATCCACAATGAACAGAACGACAGGAAAACTGATCGAAAAGTTCACCGCCGCCGTTGAGTTCACGAACTCCGGCGAAGCTTGATTCACCTCTTTCCGGAATCGTTTGATATCCCCGAATACACCAATCGATTGCAGAACAAATAAGAAACATAACCCACTTCACAGAATTGACCAATAACCCTAGATGAAGAAACGCCTAATTTTTCATCAAGAACACTCAAGAACATTCAAACCCTAACTTATGAATTCGAGAATCAAATCTTAAATTAAACATGTTATTGAACTCCAAATCAAGAGTATAATATACCAAAATCATCAGGAAGAAAAGCTCTACAACATGAAATCATCAAATCATACAAACAATCTCTCGAACAAAAATTCATAATTTAATCCAAAATAATTTGAAATTAATAAAAATTATAGAAAATAACCTTTGATTCTGCAGGTGTATGGATCACAGATTCTGAAAGTACTCTTCAAGTCCTTCAATTCGGTTACTTGAACTCCAGAATCGGATATCGCTAACGCCTTCAAATCTAGGTTTGATTCTAAATAACACTATGAATATAATGTATTTTCTCTAAAAATTATATATTTAACTAACTGCAAATGGTTTCTGATACAAAATAAAACACGGTAAAGGCTATTTATAATTACGGGAAATTAGTATCCCGTTGGATCATTCCGGATATAAAACGATACTTTTATTTATAAAAACTGATTCAAACGGTATCGGTTTTCGGGATAATTATCCAAACCCATAAAATTTGTATTGCGGTCTTGGTCTCAGCGCCTGGTTACACGTACTACGAGGTGATAATTGGGATAGTTTAATAAAAAGCTCCCATTTATCGAAAATACGAGTTTTATTGATTTACCGAAACGAATATTGTATCGAAAATGTTGCGCCAGGACCCGCGCAGGACAAACCGTACGCCGGATCGAAAAAGTCGAAATATGGAATATGCTCGGAATATTACAATTGGGTTAGGAAGGAGTTCTCGGAAGAGTTTCGGGTTCCAAAAACGTAACAACGGATGACGTCGGTTGGTTCCCGTTTTTATAAAATGGATTTTAAATACTCGGATAAAGATTTTATAAATTTCATATGATCCTTATAAATCCATAAATCAACATAAAAATAATTAGGAAGATATGACAATTATCTATATTTTATTTTGGACATATAAAAATCAAAATACTCAATTAATAATATTTTTAAACATCCAAACACATTTAACACTTTAGAAATAATTCACAGAATAGATACGAAACACATATAATAATTATTTATTAGCAAAAATAATTACACGATATATCCTGGATATTACATCCTTCCCCCTTTAAAAGGATTCTGTCCTCAGAATCTCCTAAGAAAATAAATGAGGGTACTTTTCCTTCACATCACTTTCTAACTTCCAGGTTGACTCTTCAACCTTTGGCTTTCTCCATAATATTTTTACTAGCCTTACCACTTTATTTCTCAATACCTTCTCTTTTTCCTCTAGAATCTCTATCGGACTCTCTACATATGATAAATCTGCCTGAAGCTCTATTGGCTCCTATTCTATTACATGCCCGGAGTCTGGAGTATACTTCTTAAACATCGATACGTGAAAAACATTATGAATGTGCTCCATGTGCGGAGGTAATTCCAACTCATAAGCTACTTTGCCAACGCGCTTTAGAATTTCAAAAGGTCCGACATATCTTGGACTCAGCTTTCCTTTCTTTCCAAACCTCGTTAGTCCTTTCCACGATGATACTTTCAATAATGCCAAGCTTCCCTCTTCGAACTCCATGTCTTTCCTTGATTGGTCTGCTAATCTAGATATGGAAATCTCACTTTTCCCTTAAATAGAAGTGATTAGTGACAGGTTAGAAAAGCGATTAGCACTTCTTATTGTTCACTGTGTAAACCAAAGTTAACTATCATATAAAGTTAACTGAGGTCCTTTGTTTAAGATAGGACTAAATAGATTAGAAATTGTAATTCTCTCTCAAGAAAGAAGCTAAGTTCTAAACCAAGAACTTAGAGATTTTGTAGCAAAACACTGCTTGATTTTTAATATAAAATTAAGTGAGTTTTGAAGATCTTTGTTTTACATATTTGCATTGTCATTTATGTTTAACATCTATTCTACAAAATCATTGATAACAACCAACTGCTAAACCCAAAGTCGATCAAAAAGTAAACATTTAAGCCAAAACACATTCACCCCCCCTGTGTTGTATTCATATCTAACAAGTGGTATCAGAGAAAATTATGAAAGTAAACAGATTAGATCTTGGAAAAATGAATACACAGAAAATTAGTAGTATCAAGATTCCACCTTTTGATAAGGCCAACTACACTTTATGGAAAAAGAAAATGTTGTTATTTATAAGAATGGCCAATCACCTTTACATTCAGATCATCAAAAATGGGCCCTTCACTCCTATGGTTAGAGTTGAGGAAACCACATATGGAGACATGGTTATTCCAGCTCATTATGCTCCCAAGGATGCCTCTGAGTATACTGAAACTGAAAGAGAGAAAGTTTCCCTAGACAGTGCTTTGCAACTGATACTAATTGAGTCACTTGACAATGTAATGTATAATAACATTGTCAACTATGACACTGCTAAACAGATAATCTGGGAAAAGATTGAGATACTCTGTGAAGGAACTGAGGAGGTTAGGTCAAATCAAAGAAGGATATTGATTTCTCAGTATGAGGGTTTTATGGCTAAACCAAAGGAATGTATTACTGATGTGTTTGAAAGGTTTAATAAGCTGATAAATGACTTGCAGCTTCATGATAAATTTTATGATGTTGAAGAAGTGAATTTGAAGTTCTTGCTTACTCTCCCTGATCATTTGTAACAAAAGATCTCTGCAATCAGAGAAGGAAGGGATTTGAGTAGAATCACACTGGAAGTGCTCTATGGGGTTCTGAAAACTTATGAACTTGAAATGATTCAAAAGAAATCATTAAGGGCTGGTCAAGGATATGTAATGGATGGCTCAAGTGCACTGATTGTGAATGATGGCCAGACCTCTAATGATGAGCAAAGATCCCAAACTCCAGTAATTTATACAAGTGAAAAAAGAGTCAATGACACTAAAGAGCAAGTCATACTGGAATTGGATGAAGAAGATGAGTTCTACACTCTTGATGAGCTTGATGAGCTAGATAAATCAATGGCTTACTTGGCTAGAAAATTCTCTAATATTAGAGTGAAGAAACCAAAATTTTTCAAGAGCAAAGGACCATCCTTCAACAAAGATAGCAGCTGGAAAGGAAAAGGGAAGTACACTCCTGATAGCAAAATTGGCTACAAAACTGGATCTGTTGATAGATCAAACATAAGGTGCGTTAACTGTGATGAGTTGGGCCATTTTGCTACAGAATTTAGGAAACCCAAGAAGGCAAAGAAAGACAAATCCTATCTTGAATTGGAAGCAAAGTATGATGCTCTTCTAAAGAAGCAACAAGGGAAAGCTTATATTGCTGAGGGCAAAAGCTGGGATGATTCTGATAATGATGAAGATGAAGAAGTTGGAAACTATGCACTCATGGCCTTGGAGCAAGGAGATTCTTCATCATCTAAATCACAAGTACCAACTCTTACCACAATTGATTTAAATGTGAGTCAATATAAAGAAATAATTGAAAAGATGAGCACAGAAATGTTCCATATTCATACAAGCATGGTTGCTGTAAATAAGGAAGTTAGCAGATTGAAAAAGATCAATGAAAAACTTAAGAGTGAAAAACAAGAGACTGAATTATTGCAGGATGAGCTTGATGCTGCTATGCAAGAAAATGCATACTTAAAGAACAAATTAAAGTGTGCAAGTGAAATTGAAGTAGTATTGAGAGAAAGGCTGGAGAAGAATGAAGTGAAGCTGAAATCCTTCAAAAATGCTTCTGAGTTGATTGGCCAATATCATGAAAACAACAAGCCATGTGCAAACATTGCCATTGGTCTTGATTATGAGGGTTTGAACAACAAAAAGAATTATGTCAGTGACAAAGGAAAATCAACTGAAACTGAGAATGTTCCAATTATTTTGAAGAAAGTTGAATCACCTTTGCTCAAGGCATGTGAGGTGAACTTCAGTGAAGAAGAGTTGATCATCAAATAGGAGATAGCTGATGAGGACAAGGAAAAGAAAAATGATGAGACAACTCAGTCTTCCATCTCTATTGAAACACTAAAAGCCAATCAAGAAACTAAGGACCCTGTGAAGGAGATTAAAGCTGAAGAGGTCAAAAAGAAAAAGAAGAATAGAAATGGAAAGATTGGGATAAACAAAAGCAATAATTTTTCTTATGTTGCAAATGCTCCTAGAAAGAGGTGTAAGAATTGTAGATCAATGAATCACCTAACTCACCTTTGTAAAAAGATTGTTAGAAATCAACCTGAAGAAGTCTGCAAGTACAATGAAGCTAAGGCTAATGATCCCTATTCATTCTGTGACAAGTTTGACTACATTCCCTGCAACATGAAAGTGATGAAGAGTTGCCAAAAATTGAGAATTGATCTCATAGAATCAAAAGTTGGTTCTATATCTGAAAGGAAAAATGCTCAACAGTCTATGAATTCCATTTTATCTAAAAATTCTCATTCTACTTCTGCAAAATCAGTTAATAAGAAGAAAGTGCCCAACACAGCTTGGGAAGCTAAACACACTTAATCCTCATTGTGTGCAGGGAAAAGGAAAGAAGGTCATATGGATCATTGATAGTGGATGTTCCAGGCATATGACAGGTGATAAGGCCCTGCTATCACAATTTGAGGATATGGTTGGCCCTTTGGTGACCTTTGGAGACAACAACAAAGGATTCACAATGGGATATGGCAAGATTGTTTCTGGAAATGTTGTCATTGAAGATGTATCACTAGTTGCTGGATTAGAAGTAAATCTTCTAAGTGTTAGTCAATTTGCAGATAGAGGTTTTCAAGTTGTTTTCAACAAAAAAGATTGTGCTTTTATTAGCATAAAGACTGGTGAAATTGCTCTTAAAGGAGTAAGAAAGGGAAGCTTGTTTGTTGCAGACTTAGACTCAACAAATAAGGATGGAGTGTGTTGTTTCTACACCAAGGCATCAGAAGAGCAAAGCAAATTATGGCATAAGAAGCTATCTCACTTGAATTTCAAAGCAATCAACACCTTAGTCAAGAAGGAGCTTGTGAGAGATATGTCCAGTCTGGAATTTGCTCAACTGGAAGTTTGTGAAGCTTGTCAGAAAGGAAAAATGAAAAGATCAAGTCACAAGTCAAAATCTGTGAATTCTATAAGTGCACCTCTGCAACTTATTCACATGGACTTGTTTGGGCCAATAAATGTTTTGTCCATTTCAAGGAACAAATATGCCCTTGTCATGGTTGATGATTTTTCAAGATACACTTGGGTTGAGTTTATGTACTCTAAAGATGAAACTTCAAACATTATAATTGAGCACATCAAGAAAATTGAGAAGCAAGCTGAAGGAAAAGTTAGTGTGAAAAGATTGAGGAGTGATAATGGAACATAATTCAGAAACTTAACATTAAGTGAATTCTGCAAAAGCAAAGGCATTGTTCAGGAATTTTTAGCAGCTAGAACACCTCAACAGAATGGAGTAGTTGAGAGGAAAAATAGAACATTGGTTGAAGCTGCTAGAACCTTGCTACAAGATGCTCAGTTGCCAACTAGTTTTTGGGAAAAGGCTGTTAATACTGCATGCTACACTCAAAACAGATATCTCATCAACAAGGCTCATGGAAAATCACCTTACTCAATCATGTCTAACAGGAAGCCTACAATGAAGCATCTACATGTGTTTGGAAGCAAGTGTTATATTCTAAAAGACAACTCTGAATATGTGGGAAAATTTGACTCTAAAGTTTTTGAAGCAATTTTTCTGGGATATTCATTGAAAAGAACAGCCTACAAAGTTTATGTGATTGATCAAAAGAAAATTATGGAAAGCACAGATGTGACTTTTGATGATGACAAGTGTCCAGGCTTGGAATGCCTTGATGTAAATGATGCTGAAGCCCTTGCATTTGAGAATCTAACCATTGATAGTGATTCTGATGAGGAAGATGAAGTTATGGCACAACAAATGACAAATGAAGAGACCTCTGAACAAAATCATGGGAATGAAAGCTCTCTTCAGACACCTGAATTTGATGGCACAAACTCAGGGGGAGAAGGAGAGAATGGAAATGACAGTCATGGTAATACTGAAGAAAATAATGAAGGCACTAGTCAACAGACACATACTAGAAAGTGGGATATGAGTCATACAGTAGAAGCTATTATTGGTGATCCCTCAGCTGGTGTGAGAACTAGAAGTGCAACTGCTAATGAATGCCTACATGCATGTTTTCTATCTCAAGTAGAGCCCAAGAAAACTGAAGAAGCCCTATTGGATCCTGATTGGATATGTGCTATACAGGAGGAGCTGAATCAGTTTGAGAGAAACAAAGTTTGGAAATTAGTCCCTGCACCAAAGAACAGAAGCATAATTGGAACTAAGTGGGTGTACAGGAATAAAATGGAGGAAAATGGAATTGTTACTAGAAACAAAGCAAGGCTGGTTGCTAAAGGTTACTCACAAGAAGAGGGAATTGACTACGATGAGACTTTTGCTCCTGTTGCAAGACTAGAAGCAATGAGAATATTTCTGGCATTTGCTGCACACTCAAATTTCAAGGTGTATCAAATGGATGTCAAGAGTGCTTTTCTTAATGGTGAACTAGAAGAAGAAGTTTATGTGCAACAACCACCTAGCTTTGAAGATCCAGAATTTCCTAACTTTATTTACAAATTACTCAAGGCTCTATATGGATTGAAACAGGCACCTAGAGCCTGGTATGACACACTGTCAGAATTTCTACTCAAATATGGTTTTACCAGAGGTACTATTGATAAGACTCTCTTCAACAAGAAGCATGGTGAAGATATGATCCTAGTTCAAATCTATGTGGATGATATCATCTTTGGATCTACAAATGAAAAGCTTTGTCAAAGATTCTCTAGGCTAATGCAGAGTGAGTATGAAATGAGCATGATGGGAGAATTGAGTTACTTCCTTGGCCTTCAAGTTAGTCAAAGAAGTGATGGTATATTCATCAGCCAAACCAAATATGTGAATGACTTATTGAAGAAATTTGGTATGGTGGATAGCTCACCTGCATCTACACCAATGTCTACTGTAACCAAGTTGGATGAAGACAGGAAAGGCAAGAGTGTGGATATTTCAAGCTACAGAGGGATGATTGGATCATTGCTTTATTTGACTGCTAGTAGACCAGACATCATGTTTGCTACTTGTCTATGTGCTAGATTTCAAGCCAATCCAAAGGAATCACATTTGATGGCTATGAAAAGGATTTTCAGATACTTAAAGGGAACTCCAAACTTGGGATTATGATATCCTAAGGGAACTGGTTTTGAAGTTGTTGGATACACGGATGCAGATTTTGCTGGATGCAGGGTTGATAGGAAAAGTACTAGTGGAAGCTGTCAATTTCTTGGTCAAAGACTTGTATCCTGGTATAGTAAGAAACAACAATCTGTGTCAACTTCCTTAGCTAAGGCTGAATATATAGCTGCTGGAAGTTGTTGTGCTCAGGTGCTTTGGATTAGAAATCAGCTAATGGACTATGGTCTAGTGTTACACAAAATTCCTATTATGTGTGACGATGCCATATCTATAGTAGCTAATCCAGTTAATCATTCTAGAACAAAGCACATTGATGTTAGGTACCATTTTTTCAGGGAACATGCTGCAAATGGTACCATTGAGCTCATTTTTGTTCCAATAGAGAAACAATTAGCTGACATTTTTACTAAACCTTTGGATGAAGCAACCTTCACTAGACTTGTGAGTAAAATTGGAATGCTCAATTCTTCATCCTAAGGCAAGAACTCAGCTAATGTGTTGCAGCAGATTAATTTCTAATAAATCAACCTAGTTTGATTTAATTAGAAATTAACTGAAATATGAATTATAAATATTTCAGAATCTCTGTATATTTATTTTTTTATAAAAACTCAAAAATTTGCTTAGAATGTTTCAAATTCTAAGTAAACTACTTAGTTGTTAATTTACATCTTAAATGTGTAAAATTAACACAAGGCAGAATAACAGTACACAAAGGTATAGAGCAGCCCAATGCATCATGTACTGAGTCAGCACAACCTGCACCTAAAGTGTATGGTAGAAGAAATAAGGATGGCACACATATTGAGGGCACATCATTTGAAGCTCCCTCATCCATTCAGGGGGAGCTGCCAACACTCACAACTGAGCAAACTTGTCTAATCTCTCAAATTTCTTCATCATATAGAGCACTTGAATCTGATTCTCAAGTGCACCAACACTCAAGTGACATGGTTCATAAAACTGTGATCACCACCCAGAACCAACATCTAGATGGTGAGAGGCTACTAGCTGGGGTAGACCTTGATGACACCATCAAAAACATGGGGGTTTCATCAGTTTTTACTGAAGACCCCATGGTCACTCTTGCACCTTCATGTGCACAATCATCTTTACAGATGAATAGGTTTAAGGGTAGTACTCTTGAGGGAGAGCTATCTAAATCCTCTCCAATTCAACTGGAGGTTCCTCTAGAAGGAACAACTCCCCTCAAAACCCTAGCTGAAATTGCCTTGGCAGTTGAAGCTAGGAGTACAATTGCCAATGACCCTGTTATGGGAGAGGCGAGTTTATTACATTTATGTGACAGTGCTCTGCAAGGTGCACAAAGGTTTGAGGCTGATGTACATGACAGTAACCCAGTCAAATCCTCTCCAATTCCAATGGAGGTTCCCACTACATGTGCTAAACAACAAACTGTCAAAACCACAGATTTATCTGTGAGTCAAACTGTGACTTCAGTCATAGGTGGTAATCTGGACAATTCTCAACAGCCATCCACATCTCAATCTAGCCAACCACATGTCATGGGTTAATGGCTACAAGATATAGAAGCTCAGCCTTCTACAATTGATGACATGTTGGTAGATCAAATCTCAGGCTTGGCCAATCTCTCTCAGCAATTTCTCACTTCAGATATGGGGAACCAGGACTATCAAGTTATACTGCTATGCTTCAATGAAGAGGTTGAACAACAGAAGGAGAAGATAGTAGATGAGGCTGAAGAGGATGGCAATGTAGATGCCTGGTTGTCTGATGACCATGTGGCAGAAATGGATGAAGTTTTGGCTAGATTCAGGAGGGAGTACATAACTATCATGGGAAGCAATGCTAAATCTCTCACTCCTCCTGAAGTCTATGATGTCATCATGGATGTGCACAAAGCTCAACTCAAGGCTTTCCATCTCTTTGGAAAGGCCCTTGAAGTAAAATTGACTAGACATGAAGATAAAATCAGGAAGCTGATCAAGGAAAAGATAGATGACATTGTGCCTTCTCAAAAGGACATCAAGAATAAATTCTAGTCTTTCACTGAGCAAATGTCAAGGATGAATATGGCCTCTATGGAGAAGGAAGTGTCAAATATGAAGAGTTCTTTCAAGGCCCTATGTGAACAAGTTCAAGCTCATATCACAAATTAAAATGATACCAGGGTCAAGCTAAATCAAATGCATACTGCTAGGTATGAACCTTCCTTTCTTCTCATGGAGGGTGTCAGAAAAGCTGTTGATGAACACTTTGGGTCCTTCTCAGCTACAACAGTCTCCACTACCTCTACTCCTCAAATAAAAGAACTTCAAGATCAAATTTCTTCACTTCAAGCTTCCAACTCAGATTTATCTTCACAAGTCAGAGCTCTAACCACATTGGTTGAGAGTCAATAGCATGATATTCAGGCCCTAGTGGAGTCCCATAAGCATTTACAAATGCAGAATACAGTTGCTTTAGGAGCCATTATGGGAAAACTCAACATACCACTTCCAACATTGCCTGAAGCTGTAAGACCTGAGATTCCTACTCCCCTACTCATGCCTGTCACCAAGACTAAGGGGGAGATAGATGCAAGGCTAGCACAATCAAAACTCAAAAGTCAAGTACAAGGTCTAGAACAAGAGAGGCTCCTTATGGCTGCCCAAGGTCCAGGAATGACACATGAGTTTGACAATTTGCTCATTGGACTAAGGAACTCTCTCAACAACAACTTCTTCACTTACAAAAAGACCTTAGAAAAGACTATCAACTACATCAGGGTGCTGCAGATCCCATTCAAGGACCAGTTTTTGGAGAAAAGGATAGTGATCAATCTTAATGATTCTGGTGTAGACAGATGTATGCAAGTCAATATCAATTATCTAATTTCTAGAAGAGCATCTGAGGTGGATATTTTGATTAACAAGGTCAGGATAATCACCAATGAAGAGAAAATGCTACTAGCAGAGTTGAAGAAGGCTCATGAAGCTGCATTTCCAGAAGCCTATCTATATCCAAGCAAAGGGATGCACTATATCTGCTCTACAACCAAGCAACTGAAACATTTCCAAGTACCTAAAAACTGTGTCATGGCCAACAGAAGACTGATAATGGTGCTTGAGTCTGGGCTGAAAAGTAAGAAATTGAAGACTAGTGAAGATGAAGCTATGATCAAGATTCTGAGGAGATACATTGATAACCCTGAAGCCAATTTGCCTAAAACTCAAATCAACAAAGATGACTTGGGTGATGATGAGCAGAAGAAAGATGGTCAAAACCCTACTGGCTCAAACTCAAGTCAATCTAGCAAGGCAATTGGTGGAAAAAGTTATAGTGAGAAAGAGAAGGAGAAGAAAAGTGGATCTTAGACTCAAAGGAGGGGTGGAAGGAGACAAAGACAAAAGAATGATACCTCACAACCCCTACAAACCCTAAATATCCGAATACCAATTGCTAAACCTTCACATTCAACCTCATCAAAAACTGCTCAACCTCAAACCTCTAAGTCTAAATATTTCTACAAGCTCACTGCAAACTCTCTCATCAAAACTCAAATCACTCACAGCCATACTTCTCTGAAAAGACTCAAAATTGTACCTTCATTCAAGCCACCCCATAAAACACACTTCAAAACAGTTGGAATAGGTCCAAAAGAAGCCAAGGTCAAGAGAAGATTCAGAAGACAAAGAAGAAGACATCTGATAGCTGAATTTCTCAATGATCATGGATTTGGTGAAAAGGCCATCTGGAACAGATATGATCAAGATGATTTCCAACCTCTAAATGTTGTTGATTCAGATGAAGACTACTTCCAATAGCTAGCTGAAAGAATGGTCAGAGTTTGGGTTGTTAACATCAAAGAAGTTAGAATCTACTACAGTGATGGGTCCTTTGAACAGCTTGGAAATAGACTAATGGATTCTCTCTCAATTGTTGCACTAAAAAGGGTGCTAAGCTTGATGAATGGTAAAGATTCAGCCACTAAGGCATGGAGAACAGTATTGGCAGTATTTTTGGTTAACAGAGAGGAGATGAGAGATGAGCATAGAGCTTTGCTAGCTGAAAAGAGGAGAAAGTATGAGCATGACATTGATGAGTATATTAGAAGATCAGAAGAGTTGAAGGCAGCAGGAAAGAGCAGAATATCAAAGGATGGAAGATTTCTGAATGTAAAAGCTGGCTCTTTGTCAAGATATAGTATAGGGATGTTAGCTAGTTATCCTAAGCCAGATTTGTTGAAACTAATAGAGGCTCTAACTTACACCCCCATCCTAGAAGAATTAGAAATACTTGTACAGATTAAGAACATAATTAAGAAAGGATCAAAAAGCTCAGTCTTTACTTAATTATTGTAAACTGTCAAATGTTCAATGTACAAGTGTTGTATCAGCTTTTGTATTGTTTTATTTTCATTCTTTAACTTGGGGTTAGTCTTGTTAACATGCATGAATTTGTGATAAGCAATCTTCTCACAAATTGTGGGAGATTGTTGTGCAAGACATGCCTGTATCATAATAAGAGTAATTCATATTGATAACCCTAAGATTAGTTGTATTGTAACCTTAATCTGTAATTTATACTTGTAACACTTAATGTCTGTAAAATGTAAATGGAGCAGACTGGAGCATTTTTCCCTAAACAGTGTCAAGCCTAAGAATTCTATCTGGAAGAAGATCAAGAAGGTCATGCCTCAGAAGAATTATGAAGAAGCTTGGAGTTGAATAATTCTGTTTGGTGAAAAACATTCTAAGTCAAGATCTCTACAAGTCACAGAATTAGTGTTATAGAGAAGTCATTCGAGAACTTAGAAAGACCTATCAAGAACTCAGGAATCGTCTATCGAGAACTCAGGAAATGCTATTGGAGATATCGATAAGTCAGATACCCATTCGAGAACTTAGAGATATCGACAAGTATACATTCATTAGAGAACTCTAAGTTATCGATAAGCCAAAGTCCAGTAAAGAACTCTGAGTTATCGATAAACCAAAATTCACTAGAGAACTCAGAGTTGTCGATAAGTCAAGTCAACAATGAAGTTTCAGAGATATCGACAAGCCAACATGCCTATCGAGATGTCGAGTTCTCTACAGCTTAATTGGAGATCTCGAAGTGAAGAAATTTCTGTAAGTACAGAATTGCAGAACAGTTCAATATCCAAGGTTGCAAATCAACAAACAATTCACACAGCTGGATTACCAAGTCTACAAAAAGCAGCTTGAGAGATGTGCAAGATTAATGGTGAAGATTAACTGACAAAGGAGGATCAACCAATACACAATGGATGAAGATATGATAATCTAGATATGGAAATCTCACTTTTCCCTTAAATAGAAGTGATTAGTGACAGGTTAGAAAAGCGATTAGCACTTCTTATTGTTCACTGTATAAACCAAAGTTAACTATCATATACAGTTAACTGAGGTCCTTTGTTTAAGATAGGAGTAAATAGATTAGAAATTATAATTCTCTCTCAAGAAAGAAGCTAAGTTCTAAACCAAGAACTTAGAGATTTTGTAGCAAAACACTGCTTGATTTTTAATATAAAATTAAGTGAGTTTTGAAGATCTTTGTTTTACATATTTGCATTGTTATTTATGTTTAACATCTATTCTACAAAATCATTGATAACAACCAACTGCTAAACCCAAAGTCGGTCAAAAAGTAAATATTTAAGCCAAAACACATTCACCCCCCCCCCTCTGTGTTGTATTCATATCTAACAACAACAATCAACCTTAAATCTACTTAACTTAAACTTCAAGATCTCAATAATACCACTTCTTAAACTAAGTTTTCTACCACATACTAAATGGATCTTAAAAATGAAACTTAAATAAAGTTGGGCCAAAGATTTTTACCTTTCTTGAAAGCTTGAGATGTGTCTTTGAGGACGGTGGAGGCTTGGAAGTGCTTGGTATGATTTTTAGAACCTAAAACCACCATTGAAATCAAGAAACCAAAGAGAGGTTACTATTTATACTATTCACTAGTGAGTTTCTTGATTTTATTTTACCCATCAAACATTGATAAAAAGAGATGAAAGAATTTTATTACCTTAGTTTAATTGCTAGGAGGCTTGAGAATTAATGGAATGATTTTACTATGGCTAGAACTTGAGTTTTGAAATGGAATTTCTCCCTTTTTCTTCAAAGGGCCGAATGGAAGAAGTGAATGGGTGTGGGGTATTTATACTTGCTTCCCTTGGTTGCTTAGCTTGGTTGTTTTGCTAGGTTGCTTCTAGGAAATGGGGGTGATATCTTTCCTTGATCTTTATTCTTCCTAGGTTGAATCCTAGGTTTATTCTTGTTGCAAATCTTGGGGACAAATCTTAGGTAGCTTCCTAGAAACTACTTGTGTTAGCTTCCTTAGCACATTATTTGGATAGCTTGCTTGATCATCCTATGATTAGCTTACTATTTGATAAAGTAACCATGGTTACTTTCTTACCATGGTTTAGTTAGTGCGTTACATCTATTTAATCGTTTACGTGTTCGCTCGGTTGCTTGAACGTTTTCGTAATACTTACTCGTAAATGGTTCGCGACGTAATTCCTTTCATATTTATTCCTTATATTTTTAATTATCATACTTGAATATAAATCCGTAGGTTTTTAATCTTGTAATTATATTGTGATTCCCGTAATCCTCGATGAGTCGTAAATACGGTCATTTTTCAAAGTCCGTTTTCTTCGAAAACTAATAGTGTTTACATACACTCATTTGGTACGTATAATCATAATATCAACTCTGAAACTCATCTTCTCATGCACTACATAGTGTGGGCTAAAAAGTTTTCCCCGTCCGTCAGGGTTACTATTCATTAAACATTTTACAAGGTCTCAAAAATTCAAGTTATTATATTACTATTCATAAAGGTCTTTTACCGATGTCAAAAATTTGGGTTCTTATATGGGTCCATCACTACTTGGGAAGATCTTGCGCAAAAGTTTCTGGTGAAGTTCTATCCAATGGCCAAAACTGCAGCTATGAGGAGTGCTCTTACTCAGTTTGCACAGCAACCAGGAGAATCTATGTGCGAAGCTTGGGAGCGCTACAAAGAGATGTTGAGAAAGTGTCCACATCATGGTATGCCTGACTGGATGGTGATCACTGGTTTCTACAATGGTTTGGGGGTCCAATCTCGACCCATGCTCGATGCAGCTTCTGGAGACGCCTTGTGGGCTAAAAGCTGTATTGAGGCCTATAATCTCATTGAAACTATGGCTGCAAATGAGTATCAAAACCCAACTCAAAGGATTATTCCTGAGAAAGTAGCAGGTATTCTGGAAGTTGATGCAGCTACAACTATTGTAGCACAGCTCACGGCGCTGACCATGAAGGTCGATTCTTTAACCAACTATGGCGTAAATCAATTATCTACTGTATGTGAGCCTTGTGCAGGCTCACATGCTATGAATCAGTGTTCTCTTGTTAATGAATCTGTTCAGTATGTGAACAATTTTCAGAAACCGCAGCAGCCTATGCCCGCTACTTATTATCCTAATAACAGAAATCATCCCAATTTCAGCTGGAGCAATAATCAGAATGTTGTTCAGCAGTCATATCAGTAAGCTACAAAAAAATAGTTTAATACACCTGGATTCCAGCAACCTCAGCAATTTTCTCAAAGGCAACCAAATCCTCAACAAGGGGGTGCTGCTCCACCTTCTAGTGCTGATTTTGAGGAGTTAAAATTGTTGTGCAAAAGTCAGGCTGTTTCTATCAAGACCTTGGAAAATCAAATTGGACAAATAGTCAATTCCTTGTGTTAGTCTCTAACAATGCAACAAGAATTATAGAAGGGGTATTGAATGGAATTCTTGAAATTTTTTCTGAATTATAAAATGTTCTAACTCAAAATATATATATGTAAGTGTTTTGATTTGCAAAGTGCGGAATGACAAGTTAAAATGAATCAAAACACAAAGTAATAAAAACACAAGTCTTTAAAACTTTCTGGTGGATTTGAATGCATCCACCAGATATATATATATATATATATATATATATCAAGAGAACCCGGTGTAGCTTGAATAGCTCACAGTTGCTTACAAATATGAACAACTAAACTTACAGAGAAATGCTAAGGATACAGCTTACAATTATTTCTCTGAGAATAATACTTGCTTAGTCTTGTTATTGTTCTATTTTCTACTCTTGGTTTATATATCACCAAGATTACACAGTAATAAGACAAGATAATAAAACAAAACCTATCAAGTCTAATACTATGCTGCTTCACTACTCTATTTCAGTATCTTTGAATATCTTCATAATAGCATGGAAATCGTAATGTTTCTTTGTTCTCAAAAACCCAGTTGAATAGGCTCCCACATTCCTTTTGCATAAACTCGATGCATGTGACTGTGTTGTCACTGTCAACAGATGTTTGAATTGATCATCTGGCGGGTACATGATCATCCATCGAGTTGCCTTGTTGATCATCCATCGGGTAGCTTTGTTGTTCATTAGTGATTTGAGAATCAGCAAGATTAGAAAATGCTTCAAGCATGTTAATGTTGCAAAGTGCAAAGAAGGATGAGATTAGCATACCATACCATAAGGCATATAATCTACAAGATGTGCATTGATCATGTTTAGAAGAATAACATAAGATATATTGAAGTGAATTTTGTTTGTGCATAAAAGATACATGATTTTCATATCAAAGAAATCAAAGTACTTACTTTGATTTGGTTTTGGCATAACATTTTCCCTAATGATTAGAGCAAGATGTTGAAATGTGTCAGTGAAGTGTTTGAAATGAATACCACAATTAACATCACAGAGACCAATAGGAATGTCAGATTTACAAAAAGTGTCAAGCATTAGTTCAAATTCAGATTTGTTAAAAATAAACAGAGAGAAGATATCCCCACAAGGCAACTCACACAAATGCAAAGGTAAATGCAGTGCCCTAATAGTTAGAGTCTTTGGGAGTGCCCTAATAGTTAGAGTCTTTGGGAGTGCATCTTTGCCTCTAATACTCCTCAGTTCTTCAATCTTCTTTAGAACCAGTCTTCGAGCTGTCACATTGAATCCAAAGTTCTTCTTAAATGATAAATAAACCTTTATCAGCACAGATTGGTTTTCTTGAAGGATCCTGTGAAGTGGCCATTGTATCTCTTTTCCTCCTTTGTACTTGAATACTAACCTTTCAGGTAGATTCCTGTAAGCATCAATCCCTCTAACTTCTTCCAGTTCATCTAGATAGAGGTTTAGATCTGAGAATTCCTTGATGTCACAGATGTACATGATGTCTCCCTTGTTGACTTCGATTTAAGCTTTGGTTAGGGACTTGGATCTGAGAGTTGAGGGCTTCACTTTCTTCACTGCTCTAGTCTTTGTCTTCTTTGGCTTCATTAAGTGAGGTAGATTGAGTTCATGTATTGGTAGACTATCCCAGTCTATTGGCTTATCCTTTGGAATGATAGGTTCACCATGAAAATTCTTGGATGGATCTATCTTGAATTCTTCATGTGCTACAGAGGGCATGGATGTTTGAGTTATTGCAGATGTAGACTTTTTGGGAAACTGTTCTTCCAATTCCTTTTTATCAAAGTCCACTTTTCTCTTTACATGAAGTTTGTATATAAAACTTTTTCTCTGCTGTAATTCTTCTTGCATTTTCAGTTCCTTAGATTCAGTGGTTTCAAATGATTGTTCAGGAATTTGTTGTGTAGGTTTCACAGCTTGCAGCTTGGCCAAGATAGCAGCTTGCTCCTTTTTTTGTTTAACCTTTTTAGCATCTAGAGCAGCTTGCTTCTTTTCTTGCTTCAATCTTGCCTTTTCTTCACTTTTTGCTTCAGCAAATTGAGGGTGTCCAGCCACCACACAAATTTCCTTACCATTCCTGAAAACCTTGGCAATTCTTCTTTTCAATGCTGAATCAGCTGGATCCTTGTAGAATGCAATAGATCTTGACAACAGTTTCTTTTCATCAGGCTTTGGTGTCTCATAAATTGTATCCAAAGGGTTCTTTAGAGAAGGTTTAGGATAGTTTACCTTTGACTTCAAAATTAGCTCAACCTTTGGAGATTTGATGCAGGATGGTTGTCCTCTTTTTAGATTATTCATGCTCACATCATTCATAGAGATCTTCCTGACTTGAGAGTGATGAATGGCTAATTTTTCTGGCTTCTTTGCTAGCCCAAACCTCTTTTAAATATCCTCGTCAATTTTCTCCCAGTTGATTGGGCTCAACTGCTTCTTTTCAGCTGCTCTCAATGTGGTTGCTGCTTCATTAATCAGATCAATATTGTCTTTAGTTGGTGGCTTAGTAAAAGCAATTGTAGGCACAATTACTTTTCTAACTTGAATGTTGAGCTGTTTCTCCCCCTCACTTAAGCCTTTCTCCCCCTTTTCGTTATCATCAAGTTGTGTGGGAGGGAATTGAGCAGCCACCAAATGTTGGAGTAGTGTAGTCTGAGTTTCTTGATTGTTAAGGATCTTGGGCATTGACTTCTCTACAGCAGATAATCTTGAGTCCATGGGCTCAACTTTCCTATTGAGATCAGCCTCCTTCCTTAGTTTTTGAACTATTTCAATCATGGTGGTAGCAGGAAGTCTAGCATCCAACCTTTCTATGACATCCTGCTTCTCTCCAGAAATTTCTTGCTTGATTGAATCCACACTCTGACTGTGTTGGAGGGCTTAAATTTTATGCAACTGGAGTGCTTCAAGATGTGCTGTGAGTAGCTTCTTTGTGCTGGCATTAGAAGATGCCTGAATGGCTGCTTGGGTGTCATGAATTAGCTTGAATAGTGTTGATTGGAGATGTGAGTAGGAGCATTATTTTATTAGCATCCAGGAAGGAACATCTGCATCTCCCCCTATGCTCATGCTATCTTCCTCATCATCCCCACCAACATCCCCAAAAGAAGTTTCATCCAGTTCAAAATCACTGCCAATGTTGGAAGGCATAGCAATGATTGCATTATTTACTCTCTGTAAAGATTGTGTAGTATGCACCAAGTTCAGCAATATTTCAGGCTCCTCATTTCCCTGTACAGCTAGGGTTTGGTAAGCTGTCACTGGGTGAGTAAATGTCTCAGCATCCAGGGAAATAGAATCTATAACAGCTTGATATTCTTGCTGAAATAGCCTTTCCCTTTCTACATCATTGACATTCATTGACTCACTTGTAATGGTTTCCACCCTTACCACTCCTGTACCTGCATTTCTCTCATGATCTCTCTTTTGTTGCATCAAGGTCTCACCTTGGCTCCCCACCCTCACACCCTCACCTTCACCATCTAAGGTGGGACTCCTCACACTCACTTTTTTCAGTCCTGAAGAAATGGACTACATAGGTTCACTCTTTTCCTCTCCTTTTTCCTGGGAGCAACCCAGACTCTCACTCATTTCACTCCCTTCCCTCAGTCCTAGGAGTGATTGCACTACTACTAAGTCTTCTGCACTTGTAATAATTGAAGAAATTTGAAGTTGTACAGAGACACTCGACGGATAAGGAATATTCATCGGGGTAGTAATTTTGCTAACCGACGGATGACTGGTGTTAGGCACATCCGTCGGGATACAATCACTACTCGACGGATGAATAATATCCATCGAGAGAGTAGAAATAAATGAGTTTGGAGTGGAGACTATTGTGGACTCTGTGCAGATTGATGAAAATTTTGGCACAGATGTCTCAACAGTCTCAGAAAGAAATGGAAAGTGAGCCAACAAATCATCTAGAAGATGATGCTCACTTGCTTGGATTTTTGGCTTCTCCATGAGAGTTAAAGATGGATAATTTGGAAGTGATGTGTTTATCATGTCAACATCCAAAGAATGTGTGGGAGAATTTGGTGTTCAGGTGCTTCTATTATTAGAGATTTTGGCTGTGACTCCACATTTATTGGAGCCACATCAACCTGACTTTGAGAAGGTGCAGTGACTATGTCTTTAGCACCAGTTTGCACAGTGTGTAAACCCTGTGCATCCCCAAGGGTCTTTGATTTCTTCTTTCTAGTGTAAGTTTGGGGTGAGCTTGTGTCCCTTACCCTTTTGGCCTGTGCTCTTGGCTGAGAGCTACGTTCAATAGTCACATCCTTTTGGGAGGATGCAACTAGTAATGAGCTTATATCCTTATTAAGCACTGCAGTTTGTTGGAAAACTGCAGTGTGGCTAGGCTGGGAAACACTCACCTCTCCAACCTTATCCTTAGGGTTTCTTTGATGTTCACCCTGTACCTCACCTTTCTTACCCACCTTCACACTCCCCTCTTTAGGTTTGGTGGATTTTACAACTAGCATCTTTTGAGAGACACTAGAAGGGGCTTTCTTTGTCTTTGTTTTTTGAATTTTTGGATTTGGTAGCTTGGGTAGGAAACTTTGGGTCAATGACACAGATGCCACTGCTAAACTAGAATGCAAAGAAGTTTGTGAGGTTGGAAGAGTAGAGACAGTGGAAATTACCTCACTTACCTGAGGTGCTTCCATTACTGGGAAGTAGAAGAGTGGCACCTCTTTGTGATGGTTTGCCCTGTTCAAATCTGCAATGATTTTCCTTTCTTGAACCCAACAATCTAACTTGTTGGTTGGGTTCTCAAGTACAATATCCTCAGAGAGGTGGTTAGCAAACATCATTAAAAATCTAGCATAGTAAACATTTTTACCCCTCTTATTTAGCTCCCCTAACTTAAATCCCAACTCAAATTTGACTAGAGCACTAAAGTTGAAAAATTTATCAGTTACTAGCATGTAAAGCATGTTAAGCATAGAGATATTAACTGAATCAAAATTGCTAATTTTACCAGAAAATACGTTAGTGACTACATCACACAGATAACTCCATTCCTTCCTAAGACCCAACCTCCTAATTTCACTTAATTTAAAAGTAGAGAGTGCATAGCCCATGGAATTAAGCATATTAACAATATCAGTGTATGTGTGTGGAGTAGTGATAGTATTATCAGGAAACTTGAAGCATGCTTTAACAATATCACTATTAACACATAATTCCTTACCTTTAATAGTGAAAGTGATAGTCTTATCAGTTGAGTTGTATGTTGCAGTCATCCACATTTCTTCAACAACCTCACAGTAAATGGTGGGTGATTCCAGCATGGCATAGTTGAGTTTGCAGTTCTTCACAAAATCCATCATTTTGTGGTAGACTAAAAATGTCAGTGAAATCTACTATGCTTTTGAAATCTACTAAAAATGTCAGTGAGAGACTCATTATCTTCACAATGAAAGTGCTCATATTGTTGAATTAGCAGCTGCATCTTATTTTCCCTAACTTGTTCAGTGCCATCACAGATAATCTGAATTGTATCCCAAACTTCCATGGCAGTTTTGCAATTGATGATATTGTCAAACATGTCACCATCAACTCCATTGAACAGAATATTCATGGCCTTCTTATCTTTCCTGACTTGTTCAATATCAGGATCTGACCATTCACGCCTTGGCTTGGGAACCGATGGCCCATTTCCAGTTGCAGCTCTCATTGGTACATGAGGGCCTCTCTCTATGCAATCCACATAGGCATCATCTTGAGAAAGTAAATGAAGATGCATCTTTACCTTCCAGTGATGGTAATTATCTTTGTCCAGAAAAGGAATCTTGACTCCAACATCCTTCTTGTTCAACTTGCTATTTGTTGTGATCTTTAAACTCTTTATTCTTCAAGAGCTTGCTCTGATACCAATTGTTAGTCCCTAACAATGCAACAAGAATTACCAGAAAGGGGGGTTGAATGGAATTCTTGAAAATTTTTCTGAATTATAAAATGTTCTAACTCAAAATATATATATATATATAAGTGTTTTGATTTGCAAAGTGCGAAATGACAAGTTAAAATGAATCAAAACACAAAGTAATAAAAACACAAGTCTTTAAAACTTTCTGGTGGATTTGATTGCATCCACCAGATATATATATATATATATATATATATATATATAAAAATATATATCAAGAGAACCCTGTGTAGCTTGAATAGCACACAGCTGCTTACAAATATGAACTAGTAAACTTACAGAGAAATGCTAAGGATACATCTTACAATTGTTTCTCTGAGAATAATACTTTCTTAGTCTTGTTTTTGTTCTATTTTCTACTCTTGGTTTATATATTACCAAGATTACACAGTAGTAAGACAAGATAATAAAATAAAACCTATCAAGTCTAATATTATGTTGCTTCACTACTCTATTCCAGCATCTTTGAATATCTTCATAATAGCATGGAAATGGTAATGTTTCTTTGTTCTCAAAAACCCAGTTGAATAGGCTCCCACATTTCTTTTGCTTACACTCGACGCATGTGACTGTGTTGTCACTGTCAACAGATGTTTGAATTGATCATCCGTCGGGTACATGATCATCCGTCGGGTTGCCTTGTCGATCATCTGTCGGGTAGCTCTGTTGATCATCCGTTGGGTAGCTATTTGGAACTTGACTTCATATCATTTATGCAGAATTACAGGACATCATCGATTTATAATTAATCAACCTATTCTGCATATCTAATTACGGTCAACATGACTTATATGCTACTACAAAATTTATACAAAGGTGTTTGCAGAAATGTGCTACATGACTTATTGTTACATAAGCTACTCACTCGATAAAATGTCAAATCATCATCCGTCCGGACTATATTGAGTCATCCGTCCGGACTATATTTGATTATCTGTCGAGTGCTATATAATTCACTAAGTTGAATCAACTAAGGTGTTTTGTTAATGAAATCATCAAGTTCACAACATATTCTTAATACCTTGCTAAATCGTCAACCTGGCACACTTCCCAGTGATACTGAAGTGCCAGGCAGGAAGGAAGCTAAAGAGAAAGTCAAAGCTATCACCTTAAGGTCTGGAAAAGTTGTTGATGCTGAAAAAGCAAAAGATGTAGAAGTTGAAGTTGTAGATGAAGAAGGAATACAAAAGAAGAAAGAGGGGGAACCAAGGAAGACTACTGTTGAACACACTCTTCTTGAGGCTAATACAGGGGAGAAACAGCTCTATCCTCCACCATCTTTTCCTAAGTGATTGCAAAAACAAAAGCTGGACAAGCAATTTGGTAAGTTTCTGGAGGTGTTCAAGAAACTTCACATCAACATACCTTTGGCTGAGGCTCTTGAGCAAATGCCTAGTTATGCGAAATTCATGAAAGGTATTCTTTCAAGGAAGGTGAAACTGGATGATCTTGATATCGTTGCTCTAACGGAAGAGTGCAGTACCGTGCTGCAACAAAAGTTACCGCCAAAGCTTAAGGATCCAGGTAGCTTCACCATTCCTTGCACCATTGATAAGTTGTCATTTGACAAGTGCCTTTGTGATTTGGGAGCAAGCATCAATCTGATGCCGTTGTTTATCTTCAAAAAGCTGAATTTTCCAGATCTGAAGCCCATGTACATGTCTCTACGATTGGCTGATCGTTCGATTACATACCCACGAGGCATCGTGGAGGACGTGCTAGTAAAGGTGGACAAGCTCATCTTTCCTGCAGATTTTGTCATTCTAGATTTCGAGGAAGATAAGAAGATTCCCATAATTTTGGGAAGACATTTCTTGGTTACAGGCCGTACCTTGATAGATGTGCAAAGAGGTGAACTCACTATGAGGGTGCAAGATCAAGATGTGACATTCAATGTGTTTAATATGATGAAATTCCCTACGGAAGATGAGGATTGCTTCAAGTTGGATTTGGTCGATTCTACAGTTACTTCAGAACTTGATCATGTGCTAAGGTCTGACGTATTCGAAAAAGCCTTATTGGGGGATTTCGACAGTGAAGATGATGAAGGCAATGAGCAGTTACAATATCTAAATGCTTCTCCTTGGAAACGGAAGCTAGACATGCCATTTGAATCTCTTGGAAATACTGATCTCAAGAATGCTGAGGGAAAGCTCAAACCATCTATTGAGGAAGCACCTACTTTGGAGCTTAAACCACAGCCTGAACACTTGAGGTATGCTTTTTTAGGTGATGTATCCACTTTGCCTGTTATTATTGCATCTGACCTTTCAAGTAGTGATGAGGACAATCTATTATGGATTCTGAGAGAATTCAAATCGGCCATCGTGTAACGCCCTCTAGACCCGGGGTATAAGTCTGGGGGTTACTAGCTACTCACCAAACCTGTAAAATCTGATTAACAAATAATAAAGAAATAATTCTAAACCCCTTTAATACTAACCAGGATCTTTTTAGGTTGAAGTATGAAAACAAGAACCACTAACTACTTTATTACAAACCAAACTCAAAATTTACAAACTTTCTTTATTACAAACATTATCTAACCAGTTTTAAACTAAGTTCATCTTTTATTCAAACACGCACACTAACTATCTACACTCCACTTGTTCGGGCAACTCAAACTTTCTTCCTGGGTTGGGATCAACACCTTGGGTATGAGAGGATCCCGAGGCTTGACCCGCTTCTTTACCACTCGAGTCCTGATGGGTTTCATATTTCTTCTAAACTGAAAACAATAAGGTGGATAACAACGAAAAGGGTGAGCCAAAAATTGCTCAACAAGTCCATAAAATATAAACAGTGTTAAAGAAATTTAAATGAATCAGAAACCCGGGTATATCTGCAAAGATATAACCCCACGAAAATAGAAAGAAGGCCATTACTGGTGAGTACAAATGAACTAAACTGGACACAAGTTCACATCTATATCCTGCTAATCAGTCAGAATATAATGCAGATCTATATCTCTATATATAGATCCAGTCGGGTACCCAGGCACTATGGCCCATCTCAAGGCACCGGTCATGTTCCGGTTCTTAGGATTAAGACACACTTAATCCCCAAAATATCATTATCCAGTCCATCACACAGCAACCGGAACAATCGGTATGCTTTGATATATTTTAATCATCAGAATATATCAATATAAGTGAGTAACAAATGGAATATGAATCAGGAATCCAAGGAAATGGAGAAATCAAGAATCAAAATGAAATATGAACAAGAGAATAGCAAGTGTGTATCAGTGTTTATGAACAAGAATCAAAAGAGTGCAAGCGTGATAAACATCTAAAGAAATATCACTATTTTGAAATTTGAATATGGGAAAAACTTGCCTTCTGCGTGACTCACTAAAAGTATGTCACCTTCGTCTATCACCAACTCAATCTGCCTTGCTGGCTTAGCTTCTGTTAGAGAAATAGACTGGTTTAGTCATTTCATACTTCATTTGCGTCTTGAATCGACTTCACAACGTTCCTATTATTTACCCATGCGCTTATGACTGACTCATATATTACATATTAGCAAGTAAGACTCGATTAACCACATAATACACAAAAGCACATAAGCACATAATCATTTTTATAGTTAAAATAATTTTTAGAATAAAAAATTGACTCGCTGACCGCTCAACTGATCATTAACTAACTCGTTTCCCATTTTTGAAATTTTTCAGACTCGTCTCGGCACGCAATTCGACTGATAATCACGCAAATAACAAATTCAACTAATTTCTAGAAGAAATTAGGTCTTAATATTATTTTTAATGAAAAGAATTCATTTTTCGGAGTCAAAGGGCTTTCGTTTCGCTCGAATCGGACGAACGGTCTAATTAATATCAATTAAACACGGATAATTCAATTTAATATTCAATATAAATTATTATTACTAATTTTTAAACCCTAAAATAATTTTTAAATAATTATTTAAGAAAAATAAGAATTAGAAATGATTTTTCTATAATTTTTGGAATTAAAATAAATTTATTATGATTTATTAAAAACTATTTGATTAATTATCAAAATAATTAATCATTTTTAAATAATCAATAAATAATTAATAATTAATAAATAATTGAGAAAAAAAATTAAATCTGATTTTTGGAAACTATTTCAGAATTATTTATAATATAAATCAATTAATTAAATAATTAATTAATTAATTTATAAAATAAATAAAACTGATTTTATTATCAAAATAAAATAAAAATAAAATTAATTCCCAGAAACATCTGTCAAAAAATCATCCCTGACAGAAATGGATCAAAATCGGGTTCTGGAAATGGGTCAAACGGGTCAATTCCGGGCCATGAAGAACATGACCGGAATCTGCCCAAAATTCGGCGACCGGCCAGGATTCCGGCAGCCCGTTTTTAGGTCAAAAATGGAACCATTTGGTTCGTTTTTCACAGGGTTTTCATTCCTAGCAACTACCCCAATCTATTCTCGGCCAAAACGAACCAAAAACATCCCTGAAACCAGTTCTCCGGCCAAACCGACTTCAAAATCCGGCCAAATATCGAAATCATTCATTTGTACATGAAACTTAACGTTTAATAGTACAAATCGAAGCTAAGAACACATACAATCTAACCCCTAACATATCAGGAACCAAATATTCACAGAAATCATCGAGTTGTAATTTGAAAATTCGGTATAAACCCTAATAATCAAACTTTGCTATCTAGGTATCGTTTGATCAATTAAATACCATGAATCAACTGTAAATCACATCAGGAAACTATATCAATCATCAAAACATCATAATAACCCTAGAATCAAAAAGCCCTAATTCGAACATAAACCCTAGAAATCGAAAATCAAAAACTATGGATTAAAACATGAAATTGATACTAGAACAGAAAGTACAGATGAAAACCTTCGATTTGGTTACCGGAATCACTTGATTTGATGATGTATTCAGTTCAAAATCACTGATTGATTCTTCGACCCGCAGTTGTTCTACCCGACCCGGTTTGTAGAGAAATTTACTAATTTTCTGATTTTTAATGATTAATTATTTTTAATTAAATAAAAATTAGGCTATTTATAGTAGTGAAATTAATACTCCTAAATAAAATTAAGGCCCTAATTCTACACTTTTTAAAATTAATAGGCCCCTAATTTTATAATTTTTGAGTATTAAAATTTAATTTATAAATATTTTATATATACAATATATATGTCAAAATTTCCCAAAAATTGTGAATAATGCAAAAATATAAAGAAATGGTATAAATGAAAGTCCTATAATTTTATAAAAATAAAAATGTGATTTTTGTGGGGTTTTTAACACCCAATGGGGCTCGAAAAAGTCATTTTTCGCAAAATGAGAAAATTTATAAAATGTCTAGATGTTCAGAATAATGCGATGGTAAAAGCTGTTTGATGAAAAATAAGGCCCATTATTTTATTTGAAATATATGCTTTAAAATCATGGTTCGGGTCGTAAAACGTTTGAAATGGAAACTATAAATAAGAAATAAAATACCCAGAAAATACCTGAAAAATGCCTGGACGACACAGAATGCACATACCATATAGCAATTAGGGTTTGACAGTTAATTCTACATAAATGACACATTAACACACATAATTTATTATAAATATGATATAATACAGACGTAAATTTCCCAAGCGTTACATCCTTCCCCCTTAATAAGATTCTGTCCTCAGAATCTCATTATGAAAACAAATGAGGATATTTCTCTAACATTTCACTCTCAAGTTCCCAGGTTGATTCTTCAACCATAAGGTTTCTCCACAAAACTCGCACTAAGGACACAGACTTATTTCTCAATACTTTCTCTCTTCGATCTAAAATTCTTATCGGCTGTTCTATAAAAGACAAATCAGGTTGGATATCTACCGGTTCATATTCTATTACATGCCTAACATCAGGATTATATCGCTTAAGCATCGACACGTGAAACACATTGTGGATATGTTGCATATGAGGCGGTAAAGCTAATTTGTACGCAACTTTTCCCACTTTCTTCAAAATTTTAAACGGTCCGACGTATTGTGGCTTCAATTTACCCTTGTTGCCAAATCTGGTTAATCCTTTCCATGGTGATATTTTGAGTAACACATGCTCTCCTTCCTGGGAGTCCATATCCTTCCTTGCTTGATCTATATATTTGCGTTGCCTGTTTTTTGCTGCATCCAATCGTTTTCGAATAAGTTCTATCTTTTCTTTAGTCTGTTGGATTAGTTATGGACCCAAAACCTTGCTTTCTCCAACTTTGTCCCAATATACTGGTGATCTACATTTTCTTCCATATAACGCTTCGAACTGTGGCATTCCAATGCTTGCGTGATAGCTGTTGTTGTAAGAAAATTCAACCAAATGTAAATGCTCATCCCAACTGCCTTCGAAATTAATCGCACAAACTCGTAGCATGTCTTCAATTGTTTGGATATTTCTTTCACTTTGCCCATCGGTTTGCGGATGATAAGCAGTACTCATGTTTAATTTAGTCCCAAGGCATTCTTGAAATTGTCTCCGAAATCTTGAATTGAAACTGGAATCTCGATCAGACACGATAGATATTGGATGTGGCGCCCCAAAATCCGGGGTCAGGAGTCTCGGAAGCCACGCCATCTAAACTCACACAACTTGCACTACAATATATAAATACTCACACATCACGACCCCACACTTATCACACACACTTACAGGTTATTGTCTTGGAAACGAACCATCATAACTAGAGTAATTTTATTATAACCCAAATATCATTAGTCTTACCGGGGAGTGACCTTTAGGTAAGGTTAGTCCGCCGACCAAATATACGTTTCTTGTTTCTTACCATACATAAATCATACTTATAAATAAGCCGAACTATAAACAACGAAAAACTAATCCAGCTTATTCTGACTACCTGTGGCACGGCACCAAACAATCTATGGAACAGCTGGCCATTTCCTACCCGTTTCCTGGCTGTGGTTCTCATGGCAGGCATCTTGATTCACTGTTGTGTTCTGTCAATTTAAGAAAACAAGTGTGAGCTATAATGCCAAACATAATAATGTACAGTATGGAAATGACTGTATGATAACATCATATATGATATTTATGCTTTATTCGAAAATAGTTTTCCTTGGTGATACACACCTTTTTATGAAAACAATTCATTAAGGGGGTTTTAATAACCTGCGAATACCTTAATAGTAATCCCAGAACCTAGACTTGGGTTACGGTATTGCATCTCAATTCCAATTGGAAGAATTAGGACATTCACTGGAGCCACCGCATACGATGATCAGTCGTACTACGGAAATAGTAACCTTTTCTACTAGTAGAAGGACAAAACCGTCATCTCTCGGGTATCACCCTTGCCGCATACGGGCTATGTGTCCTCATTTCGGGTATACACACACTTCGCAGGTCCATAGGTACATATTATACCGTCTCCTACGGTACCAATAGCCTATCCAATACACGAAGTACTTGGATTCTACCCCTCCCTTGTCCTTTAGGAAATCCTATCATGTCTCGAGAACTCGAACCACATCGAAGTTCCTCCAAGCGTTTTGCTTGTTGATAGGCATACATTTACTGTATATATATGTATATATGTACTTCCGAAAGTTTCAGAGGAAGTACTAAGGATGTGAGTTGACCGTTGTCAACAGATAATCAATAGGGGGAAAATTTTCTCCTTGAAACTATATTCAAAATAATAATAAGTCGGGATAATATTCATCGACGATCTGAAATTATTCGAATGATACTCCTAAATCAGAAAGTATGTTTTATATTAGGATCTATGATTTTTAAATCAATAATAAACCCCTTAATAAATAATAATTAATTAAATAGTAGTCTATAAATAATTAAATGATATTTGATATTAATCATACCTCGAATGAGTTTACTCTCTTAAAGGTTTATTTAAAATAATATTCCTCAACTAGTTTGTGTCTACATAATTAATAATCTATAGTGATTAATCGGGTTTGAAGTAAATAAATGTTGGAGTATACTACTCCCATAATAAAAGAATACGTATATAATATTTATTACCCGAACAATAAAATATAGATGAGGGAATATGATCGTTGGAAAATCGTTTTAATAAAAGTTCGAGGTGTTTTAATGTTTCGTAAATGAACGATGAGTCCCTTTAAAACGTACTACTATGGACTTATACCCGTCCTATAATATCTCCGGAATGATTCCCGGATTTTATCTTAAATCCCGACCGATTCTCGGTCTTATATAATATGTCATGCTTAAAGCGAAATAAATATTTCAAGATATATACTTATCGTACAACATCGCTACATTATGCGAAAATTCAACAACTACGTATCATGGCAAACATGGTATTTAAGCGATGATAGCAAAACAATCCTTTCACAACACAACAGTAAAAATGGAGTTGGTTTTGTAAACTTGCCTGGGTATCTCGAGGTGGAGGATGCTCTAGGTTCTGCTCGGAAATCTATAACCATAAACACATTTCCTTTTGTTAGGTTCCGTTCTAATTTACGGGAACTCGCACTCATGCGCTACTTATTATGCACCCTCTCAACTAATACTACCCTTAACATTCCTTTAGTTCATATTCATGTTATGGTCACTTCATTTTCCTAAGTATCTTGGGTTCATTCTCATTATCGTCGTCGGCTCCGCTTAGGGATTCTTACGGTTTCTACTCGTGCGGTCTCGGCTCCGATATTTTTATACAATTGAGAAATCATTATTTTTACTTGAAATTTTATGAAAGTTAGGAAACTAAATATGTTACTCTCTGTAAAAATTTCATGATTTATGAACACTTTTAAGTCTATCTTTTATATTTTCAAAATTCGTAGCTGTTTTTGTCGCGTAAATCACTTTTACTAAAATGACCATAACTTTTGATCCGTAAATCAGAATCAAGCGATTCAAGCGCCTAAACGATCCTTATAACATTGTATATCCTAAAAAAGGTTATTTTTCAAGAATCTACAGTTTAAACCTTTGGGACTTTCTGCAGAAACATAAAGTTACGATTTGTTGGTTTTAACAAAGTTACGTTTACGATCGGGGTTTCGTTTACGCCCTAACTATCAACACAACCACCAACAATCATCATATCATCATCAACACACAAACTCCTCTCAAGAACATCATGTTTTTGAGGCAAAAACATTCAACTTTAATTTACTTAAACACCAAGATTTCATCAATACTACTTAGTAAGCTAGGTTTACTACCACATACTAAATGGATCTTAAAAGTGAACCTTAAATAAAGTTGGGCCAAAGATTTTTACCTTTCTTGAAAGCTTGAGATGTGTTATTGAGGATGGTAGAGGCTTGGAAGTGCTTGGTATGATTTTTAGAACCCTAAACCACCATTGAAATCAAGAAACTAAAGAGAGGTTACTATTCACACTATTCACTAGTGAGTTTCTTGAATTTATTCCACCCATCAAACCTTGATAAAAAAAAGATGAAAGAATTTTCTTACCTTATTTTAGTTGCTAGGAGGCTTGGGAATTAATTGGGTGATTTTACAAGAGCTTGAACTTGGAGTTTGGAATTTGAATTCCACCTTTTTTGCATTAGGGCCGAATGGATGCTTGTGAGGGGGTATTTATACTACCTTAGTTGCTTCTCTTGGATGCTTTGGATAGGTTGCTTCTTGGAAGGTGACTTGATATCTTGTAACTTGATTTTATTCTTCCTAGTATAGCATTTTAGGTTTATTCTTTGTTGCCAAATCCATGGACACATCTTTGTAGCTTGCTAGCTTACAAGCTAACTATAAGGTTAGCTTCCTTAGCACACTATTTGCTAGCTAGCTTGGTCATCCTATGGTTAGATCACTATTTGATAAAGTAACCATGGTTACTTCCTTACCATGGTTTAGTTAGTGCGTTACATTTATTTAATCATTTACGCGTTCGCTCGGTTACTTAAACGTTCTCCGTAATACTTACTCGTAATATGTTCGCGATGTAATTCCTTTCGTATTTATTCCTTATATTTTTATTTATCCTACTTGAATATAAATCCGTAGGATTTTAATCTCGTAATTATATTGTGATTCCCGTAATCCTCGATAAGTCGTAAATACGGTCATTTTTCAAAGTTCATTTTCTTCGAAAACTAATCGCGTTTACATACACTCATTTGGTACGTATAATCGTAATATCAATTCTGAAACTCATTTTCTCATGCACTACATAGTGTGGGCTCAAAAGTTTTTCCCGTTTGTCAGGGTTACTATTCATTAAACGTTTTACAAGCTCTCATAAATTCGAGTTATTACAGTCTTCCCCTCTAACAAGGATTCTGTCCCGGAATCAATTAGAAAATAGGTGGGGATATCTATTCCTCATTGCGTCTTCAAGTTTCCAATTTGATTCCTCAACATTTTGATTTCTCCATAAGATCCTAACTAGCTTCACCATTTTGTTCCTCAGCACTTGTTCTTTCTGGTCCATTACCCTTACTGGTTGCTCGATGTAGGTCAGGTCTGGTTGTAAGTCTACTTGCTCGTACTCTATTATATGTCGTGCATCGGCATGGTACTTTCTCAACATGGACACGTGGAACATGTTGTGTACTTGTTGTAAATTAGGAGGCAATGCGAGCTCGTAAGCTAGAGGTCCTATTCTCCTCAAAATTTCAAAGGGCCCTATGAACCTGGGACTCAGCTTCCCTTTGTTTCCAAATCTCATCACTCCTTTCCACGGGGATACCTTTAATAGCACCGAATCTCCTACTTCATATTCCCTATCCTTTCTGGTCTGGTCGGAGTACTTCTTTTGTCTGTCATGGGCTGCTACCGATCTTTTCCTGATGAGTCCTACCATTTCTCTGGTCTGCTAGACTAACTCTGGTCCTAATATCTTGTGTTCTCCGACTTCATCCCAACACAGGGGAGAGCGACATCTTCTCCCGTAGAGAGCTTCATACAGGGGCATTCCTATGCTAGCATGATAGCTATTGTTGTAAGCAAATTAGATCAGGGGTAAGTGGTCATCCCAATTTCCTTTGAAATCAATGGCACACACTCGTAGCATATCTTCTAGGGTCTGAATAGTCCTTTCGCTTTGTCCATCAGTCTGGGGGTGGTAAGCGGTACTCATATTTAGTCTGGTGCCTACACATTCCTGGAAGCTTCTCCAAAATCGGGAATTAAACCTCGGGTCTCTATCTGACACTATGGCTACAGGAACGTCGTGTCTCACTATAATTTTCTTCAAGTAAATATCTACCAACTTGTCTACGGTGTATCTTTCGTTGATTGGTAGGAAGTGTGCGGACTTGGTCAGTCTATCAATGATAACCCATATGGCATCGTGATTAGTCTTTGTTATTGGTAAGCCTGTCACAAAATCCATGTCTATATGCTCCCATTTCCATTCCGGAATCTCTAGGGGTCGTAATAGTCCACTAGGTCGCTGATGTTCCGCCTTCACTCTCTGGCATATCAAGCACTTGCTGACCCACTCTGCTACTTCTCTCTTCATGTTAGGCCACCAATAATATTCCTTAAGGTCACGGTACATTTTCGTACTTCCTGGGTGGATTGAATACCTAGAGTTGTGCCCTTCGTGCAGCAGCTCATCCTTTAATTCTTGCACATTCGGAATCCAAATCCACGACACATACCTCATGATCTCTTTCTCATCCTTCTCGCATCTCACTTCTTCACCGGTCAATGTCCCTTTTTTCTCACTCATCTTCTTTTCCTGACATACTCGTATCTTTTCAGTCAGTTCTGGTACTAGCTTAATCTCAAATAATCCTTCTGTTCCCTTACCGGTCACTCTCACGTCAATTTCAATCTTCTCAAATTCCTTAATCAACTCCTCCGTTGTCATTATCATCTTGAGTCTTTCCTTCCTACTAAGGGCGTCGACCACTACATTGGCTTTACCCGGGTGATACAAAATTTCACAGTCGTAGTCTTTTATCAACTCTAACCATCTCCTCTGTCTCATGTTCAGTTCCTTTTGAGTAAAAATATATTTGAGGCTTTTATGGTCAGTGTAGATCTCGCATTTCTCACCGTATAGGTAGTGTCTCCAAATTTTTAGGGCAAACACTATGGCTGCTAATTTTAGATCATGCGTAGGGTATCTGCTCTCATATTCCTTCAATTATCGAGAGGCATATGCTATAACTTTGCCGTGCTGCATTAGTACACATCCTAATCCTTTAAGCGATGCGCCGTTGTATATCACAAACTCTCCCTTTCCATCAGGAAGAGCGAGCACTGGTGCTGACACCAGTCTCCTTTTTAGTTCTTGAAAACTTTCCTCACATTTCTCTGTCCATACAAACTTTTCTATCTTCCGGGTAAGTCTAGTCAGTGGACCGGCTATCTTAGCAAAGTCTTGCACGAATCTTCGGTAATATCCCGCTAAACCCACAAAACTCCTAACCTTTGTTGGGGTAGTTGGTCTTTCTCAATTAGATACCGCCTCTATCTTGGCAGGGTCAACTAAAACTCCTTTGCTACTCACCATATGTCCTCAAAACTGAACTTCTCTCAACCAAAATTCGCACTTCGAGAACTTGGCATACAATTTCTCATTCCTCAAGATTTCTAAGATTATCCTCAAATGTTCTGCATGTTCTTGCTCTGTCTTTGAGTAAATCAGAATATCATCTATAAAAACTATCACACATATATCCAGGTACTTTTTGAATACTCTGTTCATCAAATCCCTCAAGGTTGCGGGTGCATTGGTTAGTCCAAACGACATAACTAAGAACTCATAGTGTCCATACATAGTGCGAAAAGCAGTCTTCGGTATATCTTCCGGTTTCAACTGGTGATATCCTGTTCTTAAATCTATTTTGGAAAAATGTACAGCTCCTTTGAGTTGGTCGAATAGGTCATCAATTTTGGGAAAAGGGTACATATTCTTAATAGTCAGCTTATTCAGCTCTCGATAGTCTATGCATTATCTCATGCTGCCATCCTTTTTCTTTATGAACAGTACTGGCGCTCCCCATGGCGATACACTGGGCCTTATCATTCCATTATCTAATAATTCTTGCAGTTGAGAAGCTAGTTCTTTCATCTCAACTGGGGCTAGCCTATATGGGGCCTTGGATACTGGTACCCTTCCTGGTGTTAACTCTATAGCGAACTCTATTTCTCGGTCAAGTGGTAATCCTGGTAAGTTTTTCTGGAAATACATCCTCGAATTCGTTTACTATGGGTATGTCCTGTATATTAGGGACTTCCTTCTTGGTATCTATCGCATAAGCCAAATAGGCCTCGTTACCTTTCCTTAATCATCTTTTTTCCTGAAGCATGGTTAGAAATTTTTGGTTTTGTCGTTGACCTTTAAACACTACTTCTTTTTCATTCTGCACTCTTATCTTTACTTTCTTCCGTTCACAATCTATTTGCGCTCCGTTACTGGATAACCAATCCATTCCTAAGATTACATCAAATTCTCCTAACGCGAATGGGATTAGGTCAACTTCGAAGATCTTCCCTTCTAATTTCAACTTGCACTTAGGGTGTACTTGATTTACAGGAATTATTTCTTTATTTGCTATTTCCACTCGTAATATCTCACATAAGGGTATGGCATTAAGTTTTAACTTTTTAGCAAAATCTTGAGATATTAAAGACTTGGTTGCTCCAGAATCAAATAGGACATTTGCATGTTCGGAATTTAACAAAAGGGTACCTGCTATCACGTTAGTGTTTCGGACAGCATCCTGAATAGTCATGTTGAAGGTCCTAGCAGCTGGGGGTCGGTTGGATGCAGCTTTGCTCATCCCTTAGGCTGGGGGCTTTAACGTTGGGCAATCCTTCTTCATGTGTCCTACCTTTCCACATTGGAAACACGTTACGATAGACCGGGTGCAGCTGTTGGTAATGTGTCCGATTTGGTCACACCGGTAACATCTCAGAGGGGCTCTTGTCTGGGTATACACTCCAAGGTGTCTCTTCTTACAGGTTTGACACTCTGGGATTGGGGCACGTGATTGGCTATGAAATGTTGCCCTAGATTGTCCGCCGCCTTGGCCAACGCTCTCACTCGGGGCCTTTCTGAATCTGGGGCCTCGTGCAGGTTGGGACACCGCTCCCCTGACGAACCTGCTTGGAAGGCTCCTGTTCCCGGTTCCTATCCCTTTACTTCCTATCTTCCTCTTCCTATTTTCCTTTTCTTTCACAATCTGCTCACTGCCAGCTTCAACAATCGAGGCTTTATGTACTAAGGTAGCATAGTCTGTTAGCTCTAACACTGCTACTCGGTTCTGTATCCACTATTTCAGACCAAGCTGAAACCTTTGTGCTTTCTTTTTTTCGGTATTCAAAAATTCAGGCACAAATCTCGACAACTCAGTAAATTTGGCCTCATATTATGCCACAGTCGTCTTATCCTGTTTCAACTCCAGAAACGTAATCTCCATCTGGGTTTCCCTAAACCTAGGGAAGTACTTGTCTAAGAACAGTCGGGTAAATCTATCCCATGGAATCACAGCATCAGTTTCTAGGTTTCTTTTGGACTCCCACCAGTAGTTAGCTTCTCCTTTCAGCATGTAAGAAGCGAAAATGGTCTTATGTCATTCCTCAACACCTAGTATCTCGAAGGATTTTTCTATTTCTTTGA
This sequence comes from Apium graveolens, assembly GCF_009905375.1. NCBI lineage: Eukaryota > Viridiplantae > Streptophyta > Magnoliopsida > Apiales > Apiaceae > Apium > Apium graveolens. Next base: position 83,143,771 of record NC_133650.1, on the reverse strand, counting down.
GCCAGGCCCATGCTTCAATGGAATCGGAAGATCCTAGAAACTCTGGGGGTTTGAGAGATTTGAAGGCTCTAAAGGCAGTAGCTTCAGTCTGTTGGGCAGCATGGGGCTGTGGTGGAATAGGCTGTTGGTTCAGATTTGCTCTTAGCAGTTCCATAAATTCATTCATGGGGTTCCCTCCCTGATGGGTATCCTCAGCCTAATCTTCTACATATTCTTCCTCATCATATTCATTATAGTCTAGGTCTTCTTCACTTTCCTCATTTACTACTGGGTCAGCTCGTTGTTGGTTAACAGATTCTGCGGGATGTGCCCTGGTTCCTCTTCTACGGGGTGGCATTGTTCTGATAGTGAAAATGGTCAACATAATTGTAATTATAACAGTTGGGTTATTTTATTCATATGTAAGCATGTCATTTATTATCTAGCAGGTTTTATAAAGTGCAATAATATAGACATCATTTCTTAATAACTGCTTAGATATATATTAATAAGATCTCCCATTTATATCTTGGGGATGAAATAACTAGCCGAGTTCATACATGCCTGATTACAATCTATCACTACAAGTTCTGAATACTGAAATGAAAATACATAAGTCGTGTACCCTGAAGGGCTAGGAACGCTATCTACTACAAGCTATCCTATCAAAATTGGTGACAAGTCACCCAGCCTCCTTCAAGATGTACATCTAGTCACTAGTCTCTCAGTCACTATCACTGTGAGTGAGGTCAGCACCCTCTTCATCGCTCCTGCAATCATCAGCTCTGCATCAACTACCAGGATGTATCCTCCCACTGGTGTCATCCTCATTTGAACTCTGGTACGGAGCTCGATCCCATCGATCTCCCTGCGGTCTATGGCTGGGGATGTTGGGAACCACGAACTTAGGGTGTTACTACATTTTACGATAAAGATTACGAAAAGAGGATTACCTTGTTAATGGTTGATTCCACGCTTTTCTATTGTATTCCCAAATTCCCTTGAGCGAAGTGTGGCCTCCGTCTTCTCAAGTTATCCTCTCTTCTTGCTCCTTGGTGGCTACAATATGTTTTCACACAATTCCAAGCAAGAAGAGAATAAGAACTTATATAGGCTACAATAGGGACCATGGATAATTAGGTTGGGCCTTCTAATTACATCTTGAGCCTAGCCCAATGTAATTAAATATTAATTCAATCCACTAAAGAATTAATATTTGCACTACCTTTCCTAATACCATAATTTAATTAATTCGGTTCCAATATTATTTGCTTATTAAATTCCCCATGTTTAAAATATCATATGTCCATTAATTAAATAAATTACTGATAATTTATTTAATTAATATCTTTTATCCTTGATCATCCACTCAACCTTTATTTAATTATGCCAGAATAAATTCCACCTGCAGGGTTTCACATAATTAAATCTTTTTGAGCTTTCAAGGGGACATCATTAACCCGAATATTATCAGGACATGGATTCCTTCAATAAATAATATCCACCATGTATATAATTCCATCACCCAAAATATAATGATATAATTCAAAAGAATTATTTCATATATAAATCAAAGCATGTAAATAATATACACGTGTCAATTACTATTTCCGGATTAAGAACCTAAGCATTAATAATAACATAGAATCTTAGTTCTCCTTCTTAATCAGTATTAAGGGAACAATTCTAAATTTGATCATGTTCAATATACACAAAGTATATTAGTATTATTTATTAGTCAATATAAACTAATCTAAATAATACTACAGCCATACCAGTGGATTGTTCAACACCACCTGTGCTGTGAACCTTATTATATTATATAACTGTATTTAACAATCTAATATTCTGTATCCCATTTGATACTAGATTGTTCATAATATATAATATTAGACAACATGTAAACATTCAAATGATTCTCAAATAAATTGGCCAAAAATAAATGTACATACTTCAAATAAATATTTTCAGTATACACTAACAATCTCCCACTTATACTCAAAATATTCTATGTGTACATCAGTGTTTATTTAATCCACTATTACATAAAAATCTATGTGTCCATCCATCTGACTCCTATCGCTTTCACATGCTTGTCAGAAACCTTGGTTGGCAAGCTCTTTGTGAAAGGATCTGCTCGGTTGTCTTCTGATGATATGTGAGCCACAACTATATCCCCTCACTTTACGATTCCTCGTATGAGATGATACTTACGTTCAATATGTTTAGCTACTTTGTGGTCTCGCGGTTCCTTTGAATTTGCCACAGCACCAGTGTTATCACAATACACCGTCAAGTTCCTAGGCAAATTAGGTACCACATCTAAGTCCAAAAGGAAGTTCCTGAACCATACAGCCTCCTTGGCAGCCTCAGAGGCCGCCACATACTCGGCCTCCATGGTGGAGTCTGTAATACATTTCTGCTTTACACTCCTCCATATAACGGCTCCACCTCCCAAAGTAAAAACATATCCCGAGGTTGATTTCCTCTTATCCCTATCTGATTGGAAATCTGAATCAGTATATCCTAAAGAAAATAGATCTGAGGCCTTGTAAATTAACATATACTCCTTAGTCCTTCTCAGGTACTTGAGTATAGTTTTTACTGCACTCCAATGTTCCTGACCTGGGTTTGACTGATATCTATTAACCATGCCTACAGCAAAGCAGATGTCAGGCCTCGTACATAACATAGCATACATTAAGCTTCCACATGCTGAAGCATAAGGAACTGCTTTCATGCTCTCTATATCCTTAGGTGTCGAAGGACACTGCTTCTTAGATAGAGAAACTCCATGCTTAAAAGGTAGAAAACCTTTCTTGGAGTTCTGCATGTTAAAACAAGCTAATACTTCATCAATGTAGGGCTCTAGAGATAAAGCCAACATCCTTTTCTTGCGATCCCTTATAACTTTGATCCCAAGGATGTATGCCGCTTCACCTAAGTCCTTCATGTCAAATTGTTTGAACAACCATGCATTTACTGATGACAACATCTCAACATTGTTTCCAGTGAGTAAAATATAATCTACATATAGTACTAGAAAAACCACTGCATTACCTTCACTTCTCTTATACACGCACGATTCGCTTGGACTTTGATCAAATCCATATGACTGGACTGCCTGATCAAAACAAATATTCCAGTCTCTAGAAGCTTGTTTAAGTCCATAAATAGACCTCTTAAGCTTACATACCAGATGCTCTTCGCCTTCCTTAATGAATCCTTTTGGTTGCTGCATATAGATGGTTTCTTCAAAACTTCCATTAAGAAAAGTTGTCTTGACATCCATTTGCCAAATCTCATAATCGAGATGAGCTGCTATAGATAAAAGAATACAGATTGACTTAAGCATGACTACCGGTGAAAAGGTTTCCTCATAATCAATACCTTCTTTCTGAGTATACCCTTTCGCAATAAGTCTTGCTTTCCAGGCTTTCACCTTTTTATCTAATCCCCTCTTTTTCTTGTAGATCCACTTACATCCAATAGGTTTTATACCTTTGGGTGGTTCCACGAGCTCCCAGACCTGATTAGAATACATTGATTTTATCTCAGATTCTATCGCCTTTTGCCAAAGATCTGTATCTTTGTCTTGTGCTGCCTCTTCGTATGTACGGGGATCATCATCATGTTCACCAGAGACCAAGTCTGAAGACTCACCCAAAAATATGAATCTATCAGGCTGTTGAACAACCCTCCCACTACGACGAGGCACTGGTGCGGTATTTGTTACGACCGGCATTTTATGTAATATTATTTGTGAATTTGGTATAATATTAAGTCAAATGAAAATATATTCAATGATTGTACGTTTGTGTGAGTGAAAATTTCTGCATTATAAATTTGCTTTGGGTAGTATATGATTTTTCAAAGCAAGAGTTTATTTAATTTCTTTATTTTTGATTTATAAGGAATATTCTAAGCTTTGGAAAAATCTTCTTTTAAAAGGCATTTTGATCACAAATTTTGAAAATGATTTTATAAAGTCTCTAAAAATACAAGTTACTTTATGGTATAAATTTTATAATTTTTGAACTTGTATTTTATTTTATAAAAATAAATCTTTACAAATTTTATTTGTTATAATTATCAAATTACATGAATAACCTTGCATGCAAACTCTCTTTCTATTCTCTCAAAGGGCAAATAAGACTTTTCCAACCCCACTAACTCATTTGATTATTACCAAATTACTACCTTAGCCTTGCATGCAAAATGGCCTAACTTTAGCCAAGGGACATTTTTGTAAGTTCTCACTTCCACTCATTACTTGTCAACCAAATAGCATAAAACAAACAAATCAAAGTGGAGAGAAGTCATTCATCATTTCACACTCCAACACACCACAAAAATTTTTCTCTTCCCCTCCCTCCCTTTTGCTCTCGGCCGAACCCCATTTCCCCCACTCCCTTCCATTTTTCATTCCATTTCTCATCTTCCCTAGTGTAATTCTTTCACCTACATTTATTTTATATACTTCCCAAGAGTTTTGTGATTTGGAAGATGAAGTTTCATGGTTGCATGTGTAGTTTTGTGTGATCTCCAAAGAGAAACTCTTGATTCTTGTGAATTCAAGAGCTCTCTATGAGATATATTATGTATATGTGCTAACTAAGTGTTTTATGGAGATATTATGCTTTAAAATCCTTTGCATGCTACTGAAATCTCATTATAAATTTATGTTTAGCCATGCATGCTAGTTTTAAGACATTAAAATGATGATCAACCATGTTTTGCATGCTATTCTTTTCGAAATCATGTTGTTATCTATAAAATTCGAAATAGATGTGCTTAAATAGATTGTTTCCATGATGAATTTCTTATTAATACTTAAAAGGAGTTATATTTCATAATTATTAAGGATAAGTATTAGGTGCAAGTCGATTTTGCAAGCATTTACAACTTTATGCCTAGCCGAAATCTTGTTATGTGCTTTCCATGAGTTGCATGTTATATATTTAGTTGCATGTTGTTGTTTTTAGGCATGGATGATCTCACCCAATGTTATTTTGAGAATAAAGGAGTTAGTTCAGTAGATTACCATGTATAAGTCTTGGTTTAAGTATTGAGTTTTTGTTAGTTGAGTTGTCAAGTCAAAACCTTGGAAAAATGAGAGTTATAGTTTCTGCAGAAAAATCAGTTTAATACCCTGAGGTTTAGAGTGAGTTTTCACCATGTCATTGATGTGCACTTTGAGGCCCAAGCTACCAGAAGTTAGTATGGGGAGTATATAATAGGTTTTAGGAGTTGGTTGGAGGTTTGCATGTCATTTGGTTAGGTGCACAAGTAGAATAACAAAATCTGTCCAGCAGGGGACAGTTTTGTTGCAACTTAGAAATAGGGAGATTTGGCCATGTCATGGGTAGGCCCTCATTAGGCCCAATTGGGCCTTAGTTAGAGGGTATGTCAGAGAAGTTTTTCCAACCATAGTTCATAGGATATGAGCTAGAACCATGTGTCACAAGTTAATTCAAGTCAGGGCATTTTCTGCCCAGAAAAACAGGGGAACCTTGGACTTTTAGCTTAGGCCCAAGAAGGCCCAAGCCAGGCCTTTGAGCCACATCAAGCTTGTGAGATGCCCTTAGGTCAGGAGAGTCTTGTGTAAAAATTTTGAAGAAAAACTTGTAGTTTAAGAGTGTCTAATGCACTCAAGAAACCTTAGTTACCATTCTGAAATTTGCACCAGTGAGCACTTTCACTTATCACATAGTTTTAGAACACTTAGAAGTGAGTATTAGGTCAACCACCATAGTTGTAAGATAGTATAAGGTCAGTAGAGAAACAGGCACAAGTGAGGGTCAATAGGTTTTGGATAATTTAGGAAAGGCACATTGAGTTAGGAAGCCCAAATTTGAAGACTTTGTTTAGTTAGCGACCAAGTGACTTAAGTGGTGAGTCGAGATCATCCAAGCCTAGTGTGGCATTATGGTGTATATGATGTTATTGGTATTAATATACGATATGTGATTATGTGGCTACGTGTGTACATTTGAAAATATAATGGTGGATATGAATTAAGTGCGTATAGGCCTAAGTGCCATCCATGTTTAATTTCGGGTTGTAAATAGGTTAAGATGGTAAGAATATATTATAATGAGGATTATTATTATTTATGTAGGATCTCGAGACGAGGGAAAACTTGCCATAAAAGTCGAGTGAAGCTCCAGTTGTTGCTCCTACCAGTCAGACCAGACCAGTCTATCTCAAGGCAAGTGATTCAACTTGACCTTCGTATTTACTGTAAACAGTTCATATATATATCGATGCAATTATCCTGAGTCATTTTGATATATTTAAATCAAGCGTATCTTTTGTTTATCTTTGAGTTACATAGAGATGCCATGAACCCTCGAGTACGTATTGCAAGTAGTTCAAAAGTCTTTCATGATAGTTTAATGCCATGATAAAATAGAGATTTGTTATAATACCTTATTGATCCTTTTGATTATCATACTATTGATCCCTGAGAAATCTTGATATTGCACCCTGATGCATTGATTCAACTCTTGAAATAACCTCGATAGAAACTTTATCTTGATACCTAAAAGCCAATCATTTCTTAAATTCATTCATGATTGTTTGATAACCCTATCCTTACCCTAAAGGCTTGATACCCTGTTATATCTTGAGCTGATGATCACTTTCTTTATATTTTAACACCTCTATCCTATTGGAACCAGTGATGCTTATCTTCTTGATGTTCTAATACCTATACCTTGTCTACAACCATTGCTTTAAGCCTAGTTTGGCATTACTCTTTCATATTATCCAATAGCCTTGCTCAATTTCCTTGTCAAAGTTCTTGTTTATGGAAACCTCTCAATTACCCTAATATAGTAAAGTCTAGTGGATCATGGCCCTGAGATTTAGTGTCATATTTCCAGTGTTTCAAGTTGATCTATAATCCCTTGATAAAAATGATTACAGTCGAAAGAGATTTTGTCATAAATCGGCATCAGTTTTTAAAATGATTAAAATGTGGATTTTTCAGTCCCAAAGGGGGATAAATGTTTTCTTTGAATGGTGGATCTGGACTGAGACACGAGTCCTTTCCACACTTATATTAGGCTTAAAAGTTGCCTAGGGATTCCCAATAATGTTTTAGAACCCAGCGAGGTTCGGGATTACTTCGCGGCTGATCACCGGCTGTAATCCGTAGCGTCATAAAATGATTTTGGTTAAGAATGATTTTTAAAATTTGTTTTGATGCAAGCAAAATGATGCCAACTCACATAAGTTTTATCTCTCGTTATCATTGATTATGTCTTTTCATTGTCATTCCTAAAGGTATATCTCGATTTATGTTTTGCATTGTACTATTAGCACTTGTTGAGCTTTTGGCTCACTTCTTGCTTTACCCTTATATTACAGCTAGCAGCTATGGTTAGATTCAAGCAGACTGCCCGTAAGACCTGTGATGCTGATGCTTATGTTCGAGCTCAGGTAGAATAAGTAATAATAGTTGTGTGAGGACTCGGTATTTGTAATCAGATGTAATAGTTGGTAGTGTTGGGCTGTTCCAAACCCTAAACTGTAAGATCTTGGATTTTGGTTGTGTATTCTTCATTAAAAAGATGTAATAGCTATATTTATTTCGCTATTTAAGTTGGGGGTGTGACAGTATTAGTGACAGGTTGTACATTATGTTATGGTTGTTCTACTTGTACTACAGCTTCATGGGTATTATTTGTCCCTCCCACTAGTTCCTCTAAAACGACACTACTCATGGGTTTGTGATTCATTATATATTCCTCCTCTAAGAATCTTGCATTGGTGCTAACAATGACATCCCGATTCTTCGGACTATAAAATAAATATCCTTTCATTCCCATGGGGTAGCCTACAAACAACCTTACTTCTGTACGAGATTCTTACTTAGTCGCGTTCTTGTTCAGCACATGTGTTGGACAACCCCATATTCGAATATGTCTTAGACTCGGTTATCCCCGGTCCACAATTCTAAGGGGGTTTTAGGAACCGACTTAGAAGGTACTAAGTTCAGAAGATAAGCTGCTGTCTCTAAGGCATGTCCCCAAAACGACTTGGGTAAATCCGAATAACTCATCATCGATCTAACACTCTCTAAAAGAGTCTGGTTCCTTCTCTCTGCTACACCGTTCTGCTGGGGTGTGCCTGGTGCAGTTAACTGGGATTCTATCCCATTTTCTGATAAATATTCCCTAAATTCTCCAAGCAAGTATTCGCCACCACGATCTGATCATAGTGACTTGATACTTTTATTAAGTCGCTTCTCCGTTTTAGCTTTGTACTCTTTGAACTTATCAAAGCACTCAGACTTACGGTGCAATAAATAAACCTACCCATATCTAGAATAATCATCAATGAAAGTGATGAAATATTCATAACCACCTCTTGCTTGGATATTCATGGGTCCACATAAATCAGAGTGTACCAATTCTAACAGTTGTTTGGCTCTATTCCCTTTTGCCTTGAAAGGCCTATTAGTCATTTTACCTTCCAAGCAGGATTCACAAACTGGAAATGGCTCCACTGCTAATGAGCTTAAAGGCCCGTCTAATACCAGTATTTGAATCCTCCTCAAGTTAATATGACCTAATCTCAAGTGCCAAAGATATGTTTGGTTCAAACTAGAAGGTTCCTTTCTTTTAGTAGAGTTAGAAGATGTGTTGTTCAATTCCCTAAATTGCAGTTGCAGTGCAGGTTGACTAGGATTAATTATATACAAATTGTCTTGCAATGTACCAGAACATATAATTCATTTATTCATCATAATAGAAACATTACGATCCAAACAAACATTATAACCATCCAAAGCAAGTTTAGAAACCGAAATTAAATTCCTTCTAAAAGAAGGTACACAAAGACAATTGTTCAAAACCAAAATCCTATCAGAACCAAAAGATAAATGAATAACTCCTACTGCAACTACTGCTACTTTCGTAGCATCTCCCATGAACACGTATATCTCACCATCTCTAAGCATTCTGGATAGTTGGAACCCCTGCATAGAATTACAAACATGATCAGTGGCTCTTGTATCTACACACCAAGTGCTCATAGATATAGCCGCTATAAATGTTTCTGTAACTAGAGAAAGAGACATACCAGTATTGTTTGTCTTCTTAGGAAGAGGACAATCCTGTTTCCAGTGACCTGACTGTTTGCATCTGAAGCACTTTCCCTTAGGCTTTTTCACACCACCCTAAACTCCCACTGCCTTCACAGCTTTCTGTGTCTGAGCCTTTTTCTTCTTCTTAATACCTTTCGGCTTAGAGGAAGAACCTTTCTCAGCCACATTCACTTGAACACTCTGCCGAAATAATCCTTCAGCTGCCTGAATTTCTGTCAGCAGTTCCGCGAGACTATACTACCTCTTGTTCATGTTGTAATTCAAGCGGAACTGCTCAAAACTCTTGGACAAGCTCATAAGGATAATGTCAATCTGGGTTTCCCCATCAAGTTCAGCACCAAGGATCTCTATCTCATTCAGATGCGACATCATCTTGAGAACATGATCCCTTACAGGTGTGCCTTCAGCCATCTGAGTGTTCATTAAAGCCTTCATGGCTACTTGCCTAACAGCCCTATTCTGATCTCCAAAAAGTTCCTTGAGATTAAAGAGCATATCCGAAGCAGTGGCCATAGACTGATGCTGATGCTGCAAAACACCCGACATTGCTGCCAGAATGTAACATCGCGACATCTTATCAGCCTTAATCCACAGTTTATAATACTCTTTCTCATCTTCAGGAGCATCAACACCAGGCTGTTCAGGCTTGGGTTCATAAGTGCAAAACTTGTACTCCTCAGCAGTCAACATAATGTCCAAATTTCGTTTCTGAGAATCATGCATAAAAACATCACATAAATAAGGGTGCATTAATTATTAAGATCTAAATTATTAAAATTTAATGCACTAACATCTAAACACCATAAACTTCTGGTACGCCACGATGTGTGACATGTATACCACCTAATTTTGTTTAAATGTTACTTCGGTCCTATTACTAAACAATATGCCATGTTGGGGTGGACTATATTATTTTTCATAGCTAAGTGTATACCATCATCAAATCTTAAATTATTCGAAATCTATGGAACTTGGTACGCCACGATGGGTGGCGTGTATACCTTCCAATATTCGTAATTTTGCCTTGAATAGAATACTTCAATTCAATATTCATCAATGGTTTGATTTCCAGGTAGTGGAGGAGTCACATCGGTCTCGCTTAAAACCCACAGCCTTACAAGTTCGATGAACCCGTTTTTGACAAAATCGCCCTAAATCAGAAATAAAGAAAATCCGTATTTATTCCTTTCAAAATTTATTACTTTAAGAAGTTTGTTCTAGTAATTTCTATAACATTCTAGACACCCCAAATTACATGCCACGATGGGTGACGTATATATAATTTATATTCGTCTATATGTTAAATTACCTACAACCAATAATGGAGACCATGGGATTTAATTTCATATTAATTCCCTCTCCCACTTAGATTTTTTTTATTAAAATTGAGGAATTTTAAAATTAAATGGGGCCCTATGTTGTTATAATTATGTCTAATCATGCATTCAAAATACACACATAATTTTAGAAACATATAACATTTAATTAAAGCAATAAATAAATTTTATGTCCATGTCGTCCTAATTAAGTTAAACATGCAATTTTAAAAGAATTACACACATAATTAACGACACACATAATCAATAAATTAAAGCAATAATTAAAATTTAATGGAAAAAATTAAAATAAATTTTCCACTATTATGGCCCTTGAAAAAAAATCCAGCTCTCAAAAAAAATCTGCCCCAAGCGCGCCCCAACGCCCCCAGCAGCCCCAACAGCCCCAGCAGCCTCAGCAGTCCCAGCAGTCCCAGCTGCCGCAGCGGCCGCAGCGCGCGCGCTTGTTGCTTTTCTGTGAGTTTTGTTTTGATTTTGTTCGATCCAAACATCAACAGCAGCCCCTTGTAATCGCACAGCGGAACAAAAAACTACCGGAATTGATTTCCGATCGCACATAACTATTACAAAATACCCGGAACAATTACAAAAAAAAATAGATCTAATACAAAACTAATTTTGTAAAATCTATTCTAACACGATCAACCCTCATGTAAATTACAACCACGATTAAACCACGTGGAAACCAAAACAAAAATTAACCACGATTAAACCACGTGGGATCCAAACACATAATTAAAATATACATGGCCATAATAGTGGATTAACAACCTGCATCAAAACCAATACAAGAAAAACACTATATACACGCATATATAATTACGACATGGACATTATATCATAAAACGTAGAACCCATTACCAGGCTCTTGATACCAATTGTTGGGAACCACGGACTTAGGGTGTTACTACGTTTTACGATAAAGATTACGAAAAGAGGATTACCTTGTTAATGGTTGATTCCACGCTCTTCTATTGTATTCCCAAATTCCCTTAAGCGAAGTGTGGCCTCCGTCTTCTCAAGTTATCCTCTCTTCTTGCTCCTTGGTGGCTACAATATATTTTCACACAATTCCAAGCAAGAAGAGAATAAGAATTTATATAGGCTACAATAGGGACCATGGATAATTAGGTTGGGCCTTCTAATTACATCTTGAGCCTAGCCCAATGTAATTAAATATTAATTCAATCCACTAAAGAATTAATATTTGCACTACCTTTCCTAATACCGTAATTTAATTAATTCGGTTCCAATATTATTTGCTTATTAAATTCCCCATGTTTAAAATATCATATGTCCATTAATTAAATAAATTACTGATAATTTATTTATTTAATATCTTTTATCCTTGATCATCCACTCAACCTTTATTTAATTATGCCAGAATAAATTCCACCTGCAGGGTTTCACATAATTAAATCTTTTTGAGCTTTCAAGGGGACATCATTAACCCGAATATTATCAGGACATGGATTCCTTCAATAAATAATATCCACCATGTATATAATTCCATCACCCAAAATATAATGATATAATTCAAAAGAATTATTTCATATATAAATCAAAGCATGTAAATAATATACACGTGTCAATTACTATTTCCGGATTAAGAACCTAAGCATTAATAATAACATAGAATCTTAGTTCTCCTTCTTAATCAGTATTAAGGGAACAATTCTAAATTTGATCCTGTTCAATATACACAAAGTATACTAGTATTATTTATTAGTCAATATAAACTAATCTAAATAATACTACAGCCATACCAGTGGATTATCCAACACCACATGTGTTGTGAACCTTATTATATTATATAACCATATTTAACAATCTAATATTCTGTATCCCATTTGATACTAGATTGTTCACAATATATAATATTAGACAACATGTAAACATTCAAATGATTCTCAAATAAACTGGCCAGAAATAACTGTACATACTTCAAATAAATATTTTCAGTATACACTAACAGGGGAAGCAGCTCTAAAATCTCCTGGGTATCCTAGTCGGGTGGCTCTCTCAGCTGTCAGTGTCTGGCGTAACTCCGCAATGCGAGCAGATGCCGCAGTGATCTTAACGTTAAGCTGACCCACTATCCAGTCGTGTACTGCTACATGCATGGTCGCCGGTGGTGGTAGAGGTGAATCTGGGTCACTAGAGGATATGTTATGGACCTCATGGAATTGTGTGCGTATCGCCTCCTCATCATCATCATCAGTATAGGACATAGGGCTTTGGATCCCTGGGGGTGGTGTAGGAGAGCGAATAGCCTGGTGAGGGTACATCTCTACATCTCTCCATACTACGCCATTAGCTACGGGGATAGGAAGCTCAGCCTCCTCCTCTAGGACATCCTCAGTAGGGTCATCATCTGAATCATCAATGGGTGGGCTCTCTGGCTCAGGAATAGGGTCACGCTCAGGAATCATGACATCATCAACAGGATCAACCTCCCTCCTAGGCTCCAATGGTACCTGACACAATAGGTAAAGTGTTACTAACTTAGAGTTGGAATTCCCTTGAGGGTAAAACAGTCAAGACTACCCGTGTAGCCCGACGATGAACTTGACTTGAGCTCTAATTGATTATTTTATTATTCTTATGTCTACGTATTTTATATCCTATCGTTTCCAAGATTTGATAACCTAAGGCTCTGATACCATTTATGTGGCGCCCCAAAACCCGGGGTTAGGAGTCTCAGAAGTCACGCCATCTAAACTCTCACAACTCGCACTACAATATATAAATACTCACACTTCACGACCCCACAGTTATCACACACACTTACAGGTTATTGTCTTGGAAATAAACCATCATAACTAGAGTAATTTTATTACAACCCAAATATCATTAGTCTTACCGGGGAGTGACCTTTAGGTAAGGTTAGTCTGCCGGCCAAATATACATTTCTTGTTTCTTACCTTACATAAATCATACTTATAAATAAGCCGAACTATAAACAACTGAAAACTAATCCAGCTTATTCTGACTACTTGTGGTACGGCACCAAACAATCTACGGAATAGCTGGCCATTTGCTACCTGTTTCCTGGTTGTGGTTCTCATGGCAGGCATCTTGATTCACTGTTGTGTTGTGTCAATTTAAGAAAACAAGTGTGAGCTATAATGTCCAGTATAATAATGTACAGTATGGAAATGACTGTATGATAACATCATATATGATATTTATGTTTTATTCTAAAATAGTTTTCCTTGGTGATACACACCTTTTTATGAAAACAATTCATTAAGGGGGTTTTAATAACCTGCGAATACCTTAATAGTAATCCCAGCACCTAGGCTTGGGTTACGGTATTGCATCTCAATTCCAATTGGAAGAATTAGGACATTCACTGGAGCCACCGCATACGATGATCAGTCGTACTACGGAAATAGTAACCTTTTCTACTAGTAGAAGGACGAAACCGTCATCTCTCGGGTATCACCCTTGCTGCATACGGGCTATGTGTCCTCATTTAGGGTATACACACACTTCGCACGTCCATAGGTACATATTATATTGTCTCTTAAGGTACCAGTAGCCTATCCAATACACGAAGTACTTGGATTCTACCCCTCCCTTGTCCTTTAGGAAATCTTATCATGTCTCGAGAACTCGAACCACATCGAAGTTCCTCCAAGCATTTTGCTTGTTGATAGGCATAGCTTTACTGTATATATATATGTGTATATATGTACTTCCGAAAGTTTCGGAGAAAGTACTAAGGATGTGAGTTGACCGTTGTCAACAGATAATCAATAAGGGGGAAAAGTTTCTCCTTGAAACTATATTCAAAATATTAATAAGTCGGGATAATATTCACCGACGATTTGAAATTATTCGAATGATACTCCTAAATCAGAAAGTATGTTTTATATCAAGATCTATGATTTTTAAATCAATAATAAACCCTTTAATAAATAATAATTAATTAAATAATAGTCTATAAATAATTAAATGATAATTGAAATTAATCATACCTCGAATGAGTTTACTCTCTAAAAGGTTTATTTAAAATAATATTCCTCAACTAGTTTGTGTCTACATAATTAATAATCTATAGTGATTAATCGGGTTTGAAGTAAATAAATGTTGGAGTATACTACTCCCTTAATAAAGGAATACGTATATAATATTTATTACCCGAACAATAAAATATAGTTGAGGGAATATGATCGTTGGAAAATCGTTTTAATAAAAGTTCGAGGTGTTTTAATGTTTCGTAAATGGACGATGAGTCCCTTTAAAACGTACTACTATGACCTTATCCCCGTCCTATAATATCTCCGGAATGATTCCCAGGTTTTATCTTAAATCCCGACCGATTCTCGGTCTTATATAATACGTCATGCTTAAAGCGAAATAAACATTTCACGATATATATACTAATCGTACAACATCGCTACATTATGCGAAAATTCAACAACTACGTATCATGGCAAACATGGTATTGAAGTGATGATAGTAAAACAATCCTTTCACAACACAACATTAAAAATGGAGTTGGGTTTGTAAACTTTCCTGGGTATCTCGAGGTGGAGGATGCTCTAGGTTCCGCTCGGAAATCTATAACCATAAACACATTTCATTTTGTTAGGTTCCGTTCTAATTTACGGAAACTCGCACTCATGCGCTATAGTATGCACCCTCTCAACTCATACTACCCTTAACATTCCTTTAGTTCATATTCACGTTATGGTCACTTCATTTTCCTAAGTATCTTGGGTTCATTCTCATTATCGTCGTCGGCTTCGCTTAAGGATTCTTACGGTTTCTACTCGTGCGATCTCGGCTCCGACATTTTTATAAAATTGAGAAATTATTATTTTTACTTGAAATTTTTATGACGGTTAGAAAACTCAATATTTTACTCTCTGTAAAAATTTTATGATTTATGAAACTTTTAAGTCTATCTTTTATATTTTCAAAATTCATAATTCGTAGCAGTTTTTGTCGCGTAAATCACTTTTACTAAAATGACCATAACTTTTGTTCCGTAAATCGGAATCAAGCACCTAAACGATCCTTATAACATTTTCTATCCTAAACAAAGGTTATTTTTCAAGAATCTACAGTTTACAACTTCGGGACTTTCTGTAGAAATCTAAAGTTACGATTTGTTGGTTTTAACGAAGTGACGTTTACGATGGGGTTTCGTTTACGCCCTAACTATCATCACAACCAGCAACAATCATCATATCATCATCAACACACAAACTCCTCTCAAGAACATCATGTTCTTGAGGCAACAACAACCAACTTTAATCTACTTAACTTAAACACCAAGATTTTATCAATACTACTTAGTAAGCTAGGTTTACTACCACCTACTAAATGGATCTTAAAAGTGAACCTTAAATAAAGTTGGGCCAAAGAGTTTTACCTTTCTTGAAAGCTTGAGATGTGTTATTGAGGATGGTAGAGGCTTGGAAGTGCTTGGTATGATTTTTTGAACCTAAAACCACCATTGAAATCAAGAAACCAAAGAGAGGTTACTATTCACACTATTCACTAGTGAGTTTCTTGAATTTATTCCACCCATCAAACCTTGATAAAAAGAGTTGAAAGAATTTTCTTACCTTATTTTAGTTGCTAGGAGTCTTGGGAATTAATTGGGTGATTTTAAAAAAAGCTTGAACTTGGAGTTTGGAATTTGAATTCCACCCTTTTTGCATTAGGGCAGAATGGATGCTTGTGAGGGGGTATTTATACTACCTTGGTTGCTTCTCTTGGATGCTTTGGATAGGTTGCTTCTTGGAAGGTGACTTGATATCTTAAAACTTGATTTTTATTCTTCCTAGTATAGCATTTTAGGTTTATTCTTTGTTGCCAAATCCATGGACATATCTTTGTAGCTTGCTAGCTTACAAGCTAACTACAAGGTTAGCTTCCTTAGCACACTATTTGCTAGCTAGCTTGGTCATCTTATGGTTAGCTCACTATTTGATGAAGGTTTGAGTTGTCTCGAAGCATAGGCAATGACATTACTGTGCTGCATCAGTACACATCCTAATCCGCGGTATGAAGCATCGCTGTAAATGACAAAATTTCCATGCTCGTCTGGCAATACGAGTACCGGTGCGGTTACTAATCATTTTTTCAGCTCTTGGAAACTTTCTTCACATTTGTCGTCCCATATGAACTTTTCACTTTTCTGAGTTAACTTGGATAGTAGCGTTGCTATTTTTATAAAATCTTTGACAAATCTTCTATAATATCCTTCCAATCCCAAGAAACTTCGAACTTCCGTCGGTGTCTTCGGCCTTTCCCAACTCAACACAACTTCAATCTTCGCTGGATCGACTTGAATGCCCTCTCTACTGATGATGTGCCTTAGAAATTGTACATCCTTTAACCAGAATTCACATTTCAAGAATTTCGCGTATAGTTGCTCTTTTCTTAGAATTTCCAAAGCTATCATCAAGTGTTCAGCATGCTCTTCTTCCGTCTTTAAGTAAATCAAGATGTCATCGATAAATACAATCACGAATTTATCCAAGTATTTCTTGAATACCCTTTATATCAGATCCATGAATGTTGCTGGAACGTTGGTCAACCCGAATGCCATTACATGAAACTCATAATGTCCATATCTAGTGCGGAACGTAGTCTTGGGAATATCTTCAGCTTTAATCTTCAATTGATGATAGCCTTATCGCAAATCTATTTTCGAAAACCATGCGGCTCCTTTTAGCTGATCGAATAAATTGTCAATTCTCGATAAATGATACTTATTCTTGATAGTGAGCTTATTCAATTCCCGATAGTCAATGCATAGTCGCATGCTGCCATCTTTTTTCTTCACGAACAATACTGGTGCACCCCACGGAGATACACTAGGTCTTATGATACCTCAGTCTAGAAGATCTTGCAATTGCGTTGATAATTCCTTCATCTCGACTGGATCCATTCGATATAGAGCTTTCAAAACTGGTTCTGTACCTGGCGCTAAATCAATCGTAAATTCAATTTCTCAATCTGGCGGTAACCCTTGAAGCTCGTCTGAAAAGACGTCCGGAAATTCACATACAACTGGAATATCTCCTATTTTGGGACTTCCCTTCTCACTATCTAACACGTAGGCTATGTACATCTCACATCCTTCGCGAAGCAATCGTTTGGTCTGCATTACCGTCAGAAATTTCTTTCGCTATTTTTCGCCTTTGAACATTACCGTTGCATTTTCCGCAGTTCGTAATTTGACTTTCTTGTTCGCACAATCGATCTGAGCATTATGACACGCTAACCAATCCATTCCCAAAATGACGTCAAACTCTCCTAACTTAAAAGGAATCAAGTCTACGGAGAAATGATGTCCGGCTATTTCTATATCGCACGCAGGACATACTCGATCTACTGGAACTTGGTTGTCATTCGCTAATTTTATAATTAATGTCTCTCCCAACCATTCAATTTCGCAATGTAACTTATCAAGGAATTCTTCAAAAATAAATGAACAGGTAGCTCCAGAATCAATTAATACTTTTAAATTTACGGAATTCACCAAAAGTGTACACACAATTACGCTAGGACTCTACACTGCTTCTTTTATTATCATGTTGAAAGTTCTTGCTCTGGGTTGATTAGGCGGCGGTGGAGGAGGTAATGCCAACACTTTCGGAATACTAGCTGTCATGGCTGGTCCTTTACAATTTCTAGCGATATGGCCTTTATTTCCACACTGGAAGCAAGTAATTTCTGATGTTCTTCCCATTGGACATTCGTTAGAATATTGCTGTTAGATATATTTTTGATGTCATGACTAATATGATTTGTGTTTAGTTTTCAGATCTTACTTAACAGGACAAATCAGTACTTAACTGCAAATCAACACTTATACTGAAGTCAGAACTTAAGATATCAGAACTTAAGTTATCAGAACTTAAGTTATCAGAAGATATTTATCAGGAGATAATATCAGGACTTAAGAAAACGTTCAGATAAGGAAGGCGGCTCATTGAAAGGAAAAAAGATCGAGATTAAAACAGAAAGAAATATGCAAGGAGAAGAATTCTATGAAGAATAGAATACTTGGAAGAAAAAATAACTAGTTGATATATATTAGGAAGCAGAATTATATTCGATATCAATTAGAAGATTATTTTGTAACTGTGTGTCTATATAAACACAACATAGGGTTTACACTATTGGTGTTATCTTAATCGAGATTATTATTCATTGTAACCCTAGCAGCTCTCGTGATAATTTGTTCATCATTGAGAGAGAACAGTTCTTTGTAACAGAGTTTATTGTGTTGAATAAAATCTGTGTTCTGTTACTTGAGTTCTTATATTCGATTTGATTGTAGTAAACACTGTATTCAACCCCCTTCTACAGTGTGTGTGACCTACCAAGTGGTATCAGAGCTATCTGTTAAGATACATACAGTAAAGATCCAAAAACAATCATGTCTGAAGAAGCACAAACTCCAACCAAGCCCACCAAAACTGAAGAAACTCCAAAGACTCAAATCCATAATCGATATGAGACTATTAGGGTTCCCATATTGAAACCTTCTGAGTATCCCATATGAAAGGTGAGGATGTCTATGTTTCTGGAAGCTACAGATCCAGAATACCTTGACATAATTAATGAAGGACCACATAAGCCAACCAAGCTCTCTGTTGTAGTGCAGATCAGCCAACACAGACTGTATCAAAGTAGAAAAGTGAATATACAACTGAAGATATCTCATCTATTGTAAAGGATGCAAAGGTAAGACATTTGTTGTATAGTGCCATTGATAATGTCATGTCAAACAGGGTAATTAACTGCAAGACTGCAAAGGAGATATGGGATGCCTTGGAGACAAGATACCAGGGAACTGATTCAATTAAGAAGAACAGGAGGACTATACTCACTCAAGAGTATGAGCGCTTTGACTCAAAACCTGATGAGTCATTAACTGGTTTATATGACAGATTTGTCAAACTCTTGAATGATCTGTCACTTGTGGATAAGGAATATGATCTTGAAGATACTAATCTTAAATTCCTTTTAGCTCTTCCTGAAAGTTGGGATTTGAAGGCAACTACTATAAGAGACAACTATGTTCTTGATGAGACAACTCTTGATGAAATTTATGGTATGCTCAAAACTTATGAACTTGAGATGGATCAAAGAAGCAAGAGGCATGGGAGAAAATCAAGAACAGTTGCTCTTAAGGCTGAGGAGGAATCCCCTAAAGTGGTTGTCTTAAAAAAAGGCAAAAGAAAGGCTCTCATCACAAAGTCTGATATTGAGTCATCAAGTCCTGATAGTGATGAGGATTCAGAAACTGAAAGTCTATTTGAGATGGACCCTGATGAAGAGATAATGAAGCTATGTGCTCTTATGGTGAAAGAAATAACAAAGATTCCATACAGGAAATTCAGAAAGGGAAAGAAATTTTCCAGGAAAGGTGCAAGTTTTGATAAGAAAGGTTTTAGAAAATCTGAAGGCAAAGGAGGAAAGTCTGACAGAGGAGATTACTCAAATGCCAAATGCTACAACTATGGTGAGAAAGGCCACATATCTCCTGACTGCAAGAAAGGAAAAGGTGACAAAGGCAAGACACTTGTCACAAAGAAAAAAAGCTGGATAGACACTTCAGATTCTGAAAGTGAGGTGAACTATGCTTTGATGGCAAATGCTGATAGCAGTTCTGAAGTTGCTGAGTTAAAGGTACCTCAAACAACTAATGTTTTTCATACTGATGATATTACTGAGTTGAGAAGATATCTTAAAACCATGTTCATTAGTTATAGAGATCAAACTTTCACATGTGAAAGATTAACTTCTGAAGTGCTTAAAATGAATGAATCTCTAAAAACTGAGTTAGAAAAGGAAAGAGAGATTATTAGGACTTGGACTAACTCTGGCAGAACAACTTAGAATTTGTTAAGTAGTGGAAATTGGAAAGAGCGCTTAGGTTATGGAGATGATAAGAATAATAAAGGAACTGTAGAAATTGAGCCTATAGTTGTTAAACAAAAACCAAAGGTAAATCCTGTTAAGTTTATAGCTGTAAAGTCTGATATTGATAAATCAGAAGTTAAAGAGAAATTAACTTCTGACAAACCAAAACAGGATAAGCCAACTGAAGTTAACATAGGCTTAATGACCAAGAAGCAGCTTAAGCATAAACTGAAAGATGTTAAGAATGTAAACAAGGTAAAGTCACCTAGGAAAAATAGGAATGGAAAGGAAGGTGTGAATAAAAGCAATGATTATAAGCCTGTTCCCAATGCTCCTAGAAAGAAATGTTATAACTGTGGAAATTCTAACCATCTGGCTTCTTTTTGCAGGAAGAATAAAAACATAAACTCCTTACCTTCAAAATCAGGAGTTAAGAGTCAGTCTGTTAGATATAGGCCACAAAATCCTTGTTTTCATTGTGGTAGTTTATGGCATTCCATTTATACTTGTAAGGAATATCATAGTTTGTACTATGATTATTATCAAATAAAACCTTCTTTAAAGAAATTTAGCATTATTCCTTCTAGTGTAAGTTCTGATGCAAAGTCTGATACTATAAATTCTGATAAGAAAAATGTTAACATAAACTCTGATGTTAAATCCGCTGCAAATGTTAACAAACTTAATAAGGCCAAAGGATCCAAGCAAGTCTGGGTCCTTAAAACTAATCATTAGTGGTCTTTGTGATTGCAGGGCAACAGGAAAAACATCCTAGTTCTGGACAGTGGATGTTCAGGATATATGACTGGAAATAAAGCCCTGCTATCATACTTTGTGGGGAAAGCTGGCCCGGGTGTTTCTTATGGAGATGGCAACATGGGAAAAACTCTGGGATATGGCAATATCAATCTTGGGAATGTCATCATTAAAAAAGTAGCTCTAGTCTCAGGACTTAAACACAATCTACTGAGTGTCAGTCAAATCTATGACAGAGGTTATCATGTGGATTTCTTTGAAGAACACTATGAAGTTGTAAGCAAATCTACAGGCAAAGTTGTTCTAAAGGGATACAGGCATGGTAACATTTATGAAGCCAAGCTTTCAACATGTTCTGATGGTTTTGCAACCTGTCTGTTAAGTAGAGCATCAATTGAAGAAAGCTGGGATTGGCACAAGAAACTCTCTCATTTAAATTTCAGCAATATAAATGAACTAGTCAAGAAAGATCTTGTGAGAGGACTGCCAAAATCAGTATTTTCTCCTGATGGTCTTTGTGATTCATGTCAAAAGTCAAAACAAAGAAAATCTTCATTCAAGAGCAAGACTGAATCTTCAATTCTTGAGCCTTATCACCTTCTACATGTTGATCTATTTGGTCCAGTGAATGTCATGTCTATTGCAAAGAAAAAATATATTATGGTCATAGTGGATGAGTTCACCAGATACACATGGGTATATTTCTTGCACACAAAAAGTGAAACTGCATCTATCTTGATTGATCATGTCAAACAACTGGATAAATTAGTTAAAGACTCTGTGAAAATCATAAGAAGTGATAATGGCACTGAGTTCAAGAATTTGATTATGGAAGAGTTCTGCAAAGACCATGGAATCAAGCAGGAATTTTCTGCTCCTGGAATACCACAGCAAAATGGAGTTGTTGAAAGAAAGAATAGAATTTTTATTGAAGTTGCACGAACTATGCTTAATGAAGCAAAGTTACCAACCTACTTTTGGGCGAAAGCTGTGCAGACTGCTTGTTTTACTCAGAATACAACACTTATCAACAAGCATGGAAAGACACCATATGAGATGGTGAAGAAAAAGAATTCAAATCTGAAGTACTTTCTTGTATTTGGATGCAAGTGTTTTGTTCTTAAGACTCATCCTGAACAACTATCCAAATTTGATCTAAAAGCTGATGAAGGAATTTTTGTTGGATATCCACTTTCCACAAAAGCCTTCAGAGTCTACAATTTAAGAACAAGGGTTGTCATGGAATCTATCAATGTCTCTTTTGATGATAACAAGATTACTGGACTTGAAGATTTCAAGGATCATGATCAGCTGAGATTTGAGAATGAAGTTTTAAATTCTGATTCTCTAAATCCTGACAGTCTAAATCCTGATACTGCAAATTCTGATGGATTAAACTCTGATGTCATTGAAACTGTGATGACTATGCCAAAGGAAAATGCGCCTGTGATGGGGGAGCATATTGAAGATCCAACCACATCTCAAGAAGCATCAGAACCTAGAACAGGCTCTTCAAGTTCTGATTCATCAAGTTTTGATGGGGTAAGTTCTGATAATTCTAGAAACTCAAATTCTGATTCATGAAGTTCTGATGGGCCAAATTCTGATAATTCTAGAAACTCAAATTCTGAAGGATCCAACTCAGAGAGCATAATTTCAGGGGGAGCATCAGAAAATGTTGATGAGGACAGCATGGATCATGGGGGAGCATCCAGTTCTAGAGATAACCTTCCATCTGCAAGGAAGTGGACTAAAGCACATACACCTGACTTGATTATTGGAGATCCTGAAGCAGGTATTAGAACTAGAACAGCAACATTAAATGAATATCTCTATCATTCTTTTCTTTCTCAGACTGAACCAAAGAAAGTGGAAGAAGCTCTTCAAGATGCTTATTGGGTGCAAGCAATGCAGGAAGAGTTAAATGAATTTGAAAGAAATTAAGTCTGGACCCTAGTGCCAAGACCAAAGAACAGATCTGTTGTTGGTACAAAATGGGTGTTCAGAAACAAAACTAATAGTGATGGCATAATTATAAGGAATAAAGCAAGGCTGGTTGCAAAAGGATACTCTCAACAGGAGGGAATTGATTATGATGAAACATTTGCACCAGTTGCTAGATTGGAAGCCATAAAGATATTTTTGGCTTATGCTGCTCACAAAAAGTTTACAGTCTTTAAAATGGATGTAAAAAGTGTTTTTCTTAATGGAGAATTAGAAGAAGAAGTATATGTTAAACAACCTCCAGGTTTTATAGATTCAAAATTTCCTCATCATGTCTACAGACTTGATAAAGCACTTTATGGCCTTAAGCAAGCTCCAAGAGCATGGTATGAGATATTAGCTCAGTTTCTTCTGGAAAGTGGATTTAACAGAGGGACTATTGACAAAACATTGTTTTATCTCAACCATGGAAAGGACTTACTTTTGGTGCAGATATATGTTGATGATATCATTTTTGGTTCTACAAATGACAGACTTTGTAAAAGGTTTACCAAGCTAATGCAGTCAAGATATCAAATGAGTATGATGGGAGAACTTAGCTATTTTCTGGGCCTTCAAGTCAAGCAGAATGAAGAAGGAACTTTTATTTGTCAATCTAAGTACACCAGAAATTTGTTGAAGAAATTTGGAATCCAAGACGGTTCAAGTGCATCCACTCATATGGCCACTGCAACAAAATTGGATAAGGATACTGGTACATCAGTAGATATTACTGATTACAGAGGTATGATTAGCTTACTACTCTATCTAACTGCAAGTAGACCTGATATCATGTATGCTACCTGTCTTTGTGCAAGATTTCAAGCAGATCCAAGAGAACCTTACTTAACAGCTGTAAAAAGAATTTTCAAGTACCTTAAGGGTACAACTGATCTAGGATTGTGGTATCCTAGGGAATCAGACTTAAGCTAATAGGTTACTCATATGCAGATTTTGCAGGATGTAAAATTGACAGGAAAAGCACAAGTGGAAGCTGCCAATTTCTTGGAGGTAGATTGGTTTCTTGGTTTAGCAAGAAACAGAAGTTAATTTTCGCATCAACTGCAGAAGCAGAATACATTGCTACAGGAAGCTGTTATGCACAAATTCTTTGGATAAAGAATCAGTTACTGGATTATGGGTTAACATATTCTAAAATCCCTATTTATTATGATAATTAAAGTATTATTGCTACGACAGGTAATCCAGTTCAACACTCAATGACAAAGCACATCAGCATAAGGTACCACTTCATAAGGGAACATGTGGATGAAGGTACAGTGGAATTGCATTTTGTTCCAACAGATCAACAACTAGCAGATATCTTCACAAAACCACTATATGAAGCTACTTTTACAAGATTGATAAATGAACTTGGAATGGTTTCAGGTTCTTTCTCTAAATCTGCTTAGTTTATGTTCTGATACATTAGACTTTATGATCAGTATTTACAGATATTACTATCTTTGTGTATTTTGTGCTTAAATTGAAATTTTCTAAGTGCTAATTGTTGTCTGATGTGAATTTCTAAACTTTGATAGTGATATGAATGTTTCTGTGACTATTCAATCCAATGAGGATAACTATGCTAGATGCTGACCTAGTAGTCTTTAAAATACTAATAATCTCATGTTTGAAGTAATTGTTTATGTGGAAATCTTTTAACACAAGCACATTCTGATATTGAGCTTGGTTAAAGTTTACTTTGTGTATCTTATTACTAAGTCAAAAACTAGAATAGTGCTTCTTATCTGTTAAGTTCTGATGTTAGTAAATCTGATGGATGTACTAAGTGCTGATAAGCCTCACTTATCAAAAGAAAAAAAAAATAAATAAATATCAGGTACTCCTTTGAGATCTAGAGTAAAAATGTGGAAAGGAAGACCCAAGTGCATTGCTGGTATTAAGTAATATGCATTAGAAAAGCAAAATAAAATTTTCTTGATGACTTTTCACATTCTCTGATTACTGGAGAAATACTCTGATAACAACATAAATTCTGATAAGCAGTCGTGACTCACTTACACTAAGAAGCCACTGTAAAAAGGAATTTCAAAAGATGCATAAAATGAGCACAAAACAGTTGAGGTGGACTCATGCATGAACTCATTCTATAGTAGACTTCAGAATATTGACAGATTTTGAGCAAAGTTCTTAGTTATGCCTTATTTCTAAGATGTACTGAAGTGAATCAGACTTTACTCTTTGTCTGATATTTAGCTTATTGCACACACATACACTCCATATGAATAATGAAAATTACTGTGGTGATAAATGTTGTTTTAGATGAATAGTTTAAGTGTCAGTTGCATAAATTCTGAGGACAAGTTCTGATGGAAGTTCTGATGATTAAGTTCTGATGAAACCATATCAGTATTTGTGTGAAGAATTACAGAGATAAACATTCATTTTTCGAGTTAAGGAGCCATATTCTGATGACTTTTAAATTCCGATAATAATCAAGTTCTGATGTTGACATGGCAGTATTTATTTACTTGATTTATTTTTAGTCATTACTTGAACGGTAATATTTTTACAGAATATCGGTTTATGTGAGATAAAGCAGTAATAATCATTTGTTTAGTGGGAACAGTTTTTTTTAAAAACTGAACATGCAATGTAATCATTACTTATTTACCGTGCCCATTAACTTTTGCCTTAATTGCTGCATGGCTGATAAGTGTAAAGGTCTGTTCCACTTCTCAATAACTGTTGTCACGTGGGTTGTCTAAGTAAAAGAGATAAAAGATTTTCAAATCTTTTATTCACATATCTATTCTATTCACTCTCTCTCTTTTTCTTATTCTCTCACATTTTCTGACGGTTTTCTATACAGACATTTCATCAAACACCTTTCAGGCAAACTAATTTCTCACTTATTTCTGATGGCGCCCAAGGATTTAATTGTTGATGGAGCCAAGTTTGTACCAAATAACTATGTTACAATCCTGAACAAGGCTGACGCTCCATCAGATCTGCACTTTGTGCAAGATTTCTTAGCTAATAGTGAGATTGGGTATGCTTTGACCCAACCTCAATCTATTTCAAGCAAACAAGTGCTGACATTTTGGCGAACTGGACTTTTTGATGATGGTGGTGCTGCTGGTTCACCAAGCATAATTTTCACATCAGGAGATGTCGAGCATGTGGTGACCCCAGGAGCAGTTCGTAAAGCTCTCCACTTACCTGAAGGTTGTACATTCTCAACAGTGGAGGATCCTGTTTTACAGCAGCTTATGGCCAGTCTGGGCTATAAGAAAAGTTTGGGAAAGCTGGGACAACAGAAAAGATCAAATATCAGAAAGGAATGGAGCTTTTTCTTTGATTGTATCACAAAGGCATTCGCCAATAAATGCTCCAACTTTGATGTTATTCCCATCATAAGTCAGCAAATTGGGTATGCCCTTATTCATCAAACTCATTTTGATTTTGCAAGTGCTATGCTAGGTTTCATAGGGGATAGGATGACAGAGGATAGGAATGTAGTATATTTTGCAAGATTCTGTCAGCTTATATATAGTTACCGTTGTGCTGATGAACCCCAATTGTTCAGTGATCATATTTCACCCTTTAAGCTTGCAAAAAGGGCCTTTAATGATTTGTTAAATGATGATAATAAGAAACAAGTGCTGAGACCCTTACAAATTCCTCAGTCAGTAAAACAAATCTTGGTAAATGCTGTTCCACAAACTTATACATCTGTCTATCCTGATGTTCAACCCACCAACTCATCACAACCAACACAACAGCCATCAGAATATACCACAACTACACAAACACCTCAAAGTTCTCAACCTCAACCAACTCAACCCTCCATCAGGACATATTACAAACCAACACAGTCAACTCAACCACAACCTTCAGCACATTCAGTGAAGCCTTCATCTTCAAAACCCAAGAGGACTAAAATAGTAACTCAGTCTCAACAGAAGAGAAGGAGAATTATTCTGAGAGATGAGTCAGATAATTAGGAACAGGTTCCTATATCAGAACCTGTTGTTGAAGAAGCTGAGAAGATCTCTTCTCGAAAAGATACTGAAACTGGGAGTTCTAGGCCCCTCAAAAGGCTTAGAAAGCTAAATTCTGATGATGAAGCTCCCAAAGTCTCACCTTCAGCAAAGAGACTTAAAAAGCAAAGAGCCAGGAGGGCTTTCTTAACTTTTGATTTTGAAATTGTTGATTTGGTAGCTTGGGTAGGCATCTATTGGGTCATTGACACAGATGCCATATCTACACTTGAAGGAAAAGAAATGTGTGAGGTTGCAAGAGTGGAGACAATGGTGCTTACCTCACTTACCTGAGGTCCCTCCATTATTAGAAAGTAAAAAAGGGGGAACCTCTTTGTGGTGACTTGCCCTGTTGAGATCAGCAATGACTCTCCTTTCTTGAACCCAACAATTTCGCTTGTTGGTCGGGTTCTCAACAGCAATATTCTCAATAAGATGGTTAGCAGGCATGATAAAGAATCTAGCATAATAGACACTTTTACCTCTCTTATTAAGTTCTCCTAACTTATAACCTAACTCAAACATGATCAAGTCACTGAGATTAAAGTACTTATCAATAACTAGCATATAAAGCATATTAAGCATGGAGATGTTAACAGAATCAAAATTGCTAATTTTACCAGAAAATACTTTAGTTATCACATCACACAGATAGCTCCATTCCTTTCTAAGACCTAGCCTCCTAATTTCACTTAACTTAGAAGTAGAAAGTGTATAGCCCATTAGAATTTAGAATGTTAACAATATTAGTATCTGTGTGTAGAACAGTAGCAGTGTTATTTGGAATTCTAAAGCATGCTTTGATAATGTCACTACTGATGCAAAACTGCTTATCTTTAATTATAAAAGTTATGGTTTTTTCAGATGAGTTGGACACGGAAGTTGTCCATATCTTCTCCACAACTTCACAGTAGATTGTGGGTGATTTCAGCATAGCATACCTGAGTTTACAGCTTTTCACAAAATCCATCATCTTGTGAAAGTCTCCAGACTAAGAAATCTCCTTATTCACAAGAGCCACAAAGTTGTTATTTTCATAGATATATCCAGATTGAGACATGATTTTGAATACTGGTGCCATTTTTAGAGAATGAGAAATCTGTAGAGAGAATATTTGCTTTGGAGAAGAAAGGAAGTTAGAGCAATTGATTTGAGAATGATAAAAGTGTAGCATAAAAATGAATTCTGCTTTTATACTATCTCAGAAATAAACTGTCAAAAATAATAAAGTGAAGTAACCAATCAAAATAGCCCAAAATATCCGTTTAATTAAATAAACTGTAAAAATTCTGTCACTTATCCGTCGTGTTATACTTACAAACTGTAAGTATACCCGATAGATAACGTTCAGAGTTTTTAACAACTAAGATTGAGACAACTCAACGGATGAGGATAAATCAATTATCTGTCGGGTTATATAAAATAATCCAGAAAAGTAATTGATTTTTATTAACAAATAGTACTCCGACGGATGATCAAACTCGATGTATAATGAGCATCCGTCGGGATGTAAATTTTGACTTAGCCAAAATTTCATCCAAATCAGAAAAATCAATTAGGTTTCTGGCTGCATTTTAACTTGCAAAAATATCTGAAATAATTCAAGAATAATTAAGCATACCTAACTTACTTACCAACCTTGAAAAGGTGGATTCATCAAGTTGCTTGGTAAAGATATCTGCAAGCTGCTTTTCACTTGGAACAAAATGAAGTTCCACGGTACCATTCATCACATGTTCCTTAATGAAGTGGTACTTGATGTCTATGTGCTTTATTCTTGAATGCTATACTGGATTTTCAGTGATGGCAATTGCACTTGTGTTATCACAGAAAATGGGAATTCTATCCACTTGTAGACCACAGTCCAATAATTGGTTTTTCATCCACAAAATCTGTACACGGCAATTACCAGCAGCAATATATTCAGCTTCAATTGTAGAAGTAGAAACTGAATTTTGCTTTTTACTGAACCAGGACACAAGTTTATTCCCTAGAAATTGACAGGTTCATGTTGTACTTTTTCTGTCTATTTTACAACCTGCGTAATCT
The DNA here is from genome assembly GCF_009905375.1 of Apium graveolens. NCBI lineage: Eukaryota > Viridiplantae > Streptophyta > Magnoliopsida > Apiales > Apiaceae > Apium > Apium graveolens. Next base: position 83,114,645 of record NC_133650.1, on the reverse strand, counting down.
GCATCTGAATAACCAGTTAGATCAAAACCAGAATCTCTAGGGTACCAAATGCCAAGTTTTGGTGTTCCCTTGAGATATCTGAAAATTCTCTTAATAGGTACTCTGAAAATCATCATACTCTGAAGAGGTTCTGGAAGAAGCAGCTAAAGAAGGGGGTCAGGAATCTCTGATCCCAACAGAACCTATAGTCATTGAATTACTTCCCACAGCTGAATCAGACTTTACTCAAGCTCAAAAGTCTCATTTTCAAGAGCAAGAGGATATTTCAGAGCAAGTGCCTACACCTCTTGTGTCTCCTATAATTGATCCAGTACATGCTGAAGACCCAGGTACAAGTGCTGAATTAGACATACATAACTTGGTTGTGCCTGAGGTTCTCTACTTGGAAGCTCCACCAACTCAACTCACTCTACCAACAACACCAATTTTGGATGCTGATTTCAATGCAGATATTCCAATAACACCAGTTCTGAATCTAGATGATGAAGATTAGATTGGAGGTGGGCATCAAAATTTGGATGTTGATTAGAACTTAGTTGCAGATCAGAATTTAGAGGATGATGTTGAAACCTCTATAGCCTCACATACTGTTATTCTATCAGAGGATGCTGATACTACAGACTCTGTAATTTCTGATACTGGCAATAATGAAATTACTGGTGAAGCTGCTATAAATGTAGATGCTGATGCAGGTGGTCCATCTGGACATGCACCTCAACAAGCCCCATGCAAAGCTGATCTAATCAAGAAGTTTGTTAGAGAGGATGCACCAGTACCTTGGAGTGAAACTCTTAGAGAAAAGGAGTGGACTAAGGAGTGGAACAAAGTTACTTTTGTTCCTACTGAAAAAATTCTTGCTGAGCACCTGGCCAAAGCTTATAAAATGCTGATAAATGATGATTTGAAGGCATAGCTTAGAGTTACTGCATTGAGTACAAGGCACCTTCAAGGTCTACACTCAATAACTCATGACAAGGTGAATAAAATTCAAGAATCACTGATCCAGCAAGATATGAATGTAAAATTAGAAAAGAACAGATTTTTCAAGCCAGCCTTTGACAGAATTGGGTATATTGAAAAAACTCAGGAGAAGCAACAAGCTCGGATTGATGAAATTTTAAAGAATCAAGCTTCTCAGCAAACTCACTCAATGAGATCCAATCCTCAGTGGACTTGCCTGTCTCTCTTATTCTACCTGCTGATGCCAAAAACGGGGAGAAAGTGATTAAGTCCAAATGCAAATCTAGTCAAGTACTGAAGGGTAAGGATGATGGAAATGATGACTAGGGAAACTATGGAACAGGTAGAGGTCAAGGCAAAGGTTTTTCATCAAGCAAAGCTGAAACTACAAGTCAAAGAACAAGTTCTGATACTGGGAGAAGAATAAATTATGATATTGGTAAAAGGATAAGTTCTAGTGAACATCTGGAACTTGATGAAGAGATTTCCAAAAGGCTATTCCTAAAAGACAATCCAGGCATGGATATTGAAAGTCTGAAGGAAAAAAAAGCCAGACTTAAAGCAGAAAATGTCAAGTCAAAATCTAAAGCTCAAGTCATGGAAAAGAAGCCACCTAAGCTTAAGGGCATTGTGATAAAAGAAAAGACAAATTTTGAGGCAACCAAAGCCAAATCACAAGTGGAGGTAGATCCTAGATCCAAGGGCAAAGCAAAAATTGATGAACCTGTAAAGGTATACATGCCAATCATGGATCTGGAGACAAAATCTGATGATGATGCTAGTCTGATTTTGAAGAAAAGGGATATTCAAACAACCTCTGATAGAGCTCATGTTGTTCAAGATCAGGACTTAGTAAAATCTGATATTACAGTGAAGTAAGAAACCTCTGACATAGCTCAAGTTGGCTTGATATCAGAAGATAAAGAGAAGGAAACCTCTGACATTACTCATGTTAAACCTTCAAAGATACTACTACCAGGATTCACCAAAGCTCAACAGACTTAACCTTTGAAGACTACATCAAGTGGTTTTGAAGCAAGAATTGTTCAAAGAAAGGAAGCAAGAGACAAATCAGGATTGGGTAGTTCTAAAGAGAAGAGAGTACGCAATACTACCAATGATCCAACTTCCTTAAGTGAACCAGGAGTAGGAGCAACTCCTGAGAGATTGAATCAACTTGAATCTGTACAAATGGTTTACCACTCTTTTTTGAAAGAATATATCATGTTATACTTTATGACAGATGGGAGGGTATTCCAGATCAGGGAGAATGCAATTTCATTGAAGTATTTTGAAGAACTGGAACATGTTTTATTTCTACTTCAAGTGAAAAACAGATCAACCGATGGTGCTGCAGGTTGTTTAAAATCAAATATTCAAAGACAGAAGAGGCTTTACTCTATAAAGTCTGATAGCCCATACTGTCCTAAGTAGAGATCTCACAGTGGAGATATTGTTGAAATGAAGCCTAATACTGCTAAAATCATCACTATATTTTCTGGTATTAAGGGACTTGAATTCAATCTAGAGTCTGATAAAGCCTATATCATCAGACTAGATCAGGATATAAGAAAAGCAAAAATAAATGATCTCAGGGCTACTATCTTTCAAACTGGTGAAGATACAGTTGAACTGAAAAATGCTAAAAGGAGGATGGTCAATGAACTTAAATATGCTGAGAGAAGTCTATTGAAGAACTATCTATGAACAACTCCTGATATCAAAGAGATCAGAAATTGAAGCCAATTCAAAGATCTACAACTGCTTAAATTCTGAAGTGTATATAGATTGAAGCTGATATCAGAATTTAAGGATGGTAAAGCTATAAGGACTGTAAGTTGTAGTTATCTAGTCAAATTCTCATGCATTTGTGCTTAATGTTTTGACATCATCAAATATCCATTAAACTTGTATATTATGCTAATTTACAAGTTGGGGGAGATTGTTAGATATATTTATGATGTCATGACTAATATGATTTGTGTTTAGTTTTCAGATCTTACTTAACAGGACAAATCAGTACTTAACTGGAAATCAACACTTATACTGAAGTCAGAACTTAAGATATCAGAACTTAAGTTATCAGAACTTAAGTTATCAGAAGATATTTATTAGGAGATAATATCAGGACTTAAGAAGATGTTTAGATAAGGAAGGGGGCTAATTGAAAGGAAATAATATCGAGACTAAAACAAAAAGAAATATGCATGGAGAAGAATTTTATGAAGAATATAATACTTGGAAGAAAAGATAACTAGTTGATATATATTAGGAAGTAGAATTATATTCGATATCAATTAGAAGATTATCTTGTAACTGTGTGTCTATATAAACACAATATAGGGTTTACACTATAGGTGTTATCTTAATCAAGATTATTATTCATTATAACCCTAGCAGCTCTCGTGATAATTTGTTCATCACTGAGAGAGAACAGTTCTTTGTAATAGAGTTTATTGTGTTGAATAAAATCTGTGTTCTGTTACTTGAGTTCTTATATTCGATTTGATTGTAGTAAACACTGTATTCAACCCCCTTCTACAGTGTGTGTGACCTAACAATTGCCCTTTTTGCTTACATTTATAACACATCACATCCGCTTTAATACATATGCCGGTATGTTTTCGATTACATGTCTTGCAATACGGCACTGGGACTTTGATAATTCCCTGCCGGCTGGGGGCTTGGAAACGATTACCTATTTTCTGGGTACCTTGACCTATCCTTTTAAAATTCAAATTTGTCCGGGCTTGAAATCTTGGCTTCCTACAGGAGCGGTCTTGGAAACTTCCTTGTCCTCTATCCTTTTGAGATCTTTCGCTTTCCCCTTCGATGATCAAGGCTTTCTCGACCACGGCAGTATACGTCGTTAACTCAAAAACTGTAACTTGTCCACGGATCCACGGTCGTAACCCTTCTTGAAACCTTTGAACTCGTTTTTCTTCAGTATCCACTTGTTCTGGAACGAACCTAGCCAATTCAGTAAATTTGGCTTCATACTCTGTCATGGACATATTTCCCTGCTTCAGTTCCAAAAACTTAATCTGCATTTGATTTTTCACATAGCGAGGAAAATGTTGAACATTTGGTTCATGGTATCATTGGTCTGTTCTTCGGAATTGCTGTTGGAAGTCTTAGTCCTAGTCTTTCTCTTTGGTGCCATTTGTTGATAATAAAACAATTGATATCTCTTTAACAGTTTATTAAATAATTAACAGTAGGTAATGAAACAATTTATCCTGTATTAATAAAATTTGGATAATGATTCAAAAAAAATAGTTTTCTTAATATAAAAACAGGAAATGTAAACAGTTTATATTAATATAAAAACAGAAAATGTAAACAGCTAAATGAAATATTTGTCCTTTTCTTTTTTTCGACAGAATTTAAAGTACGAAAAGCTGTACAACAATAAAGTAAAGGTAAATGTTGTAAAACTGTAAAGACTGAAATTTAAGTAAAAGAAATTTGAAAAGTTCATTTTATATATATGAAACCAGCTGATAAGTGGCATTTTATACCACTTAGAACGTCTTAAAATGGCTTAAATTGGTGTCTTGAAATCAAGTATTTTGTGTATTTGATACGTTTTTCTAGTGTTTATGCATTCCAGGGTATTAGTTGCATTTCGGAGGAGGAATCATCAAGAATAAGCCTTGGCATGTGTTCACCATTGCGAGAGGAAAAGAACGGGCAGATTACGGCGAAGAAACGGAGCAAACCTGGAATTTTTCCAGAAGGGTCCTGCGCGCCCGCGCAGCAATGCTGAGCGGCCGCGCAGCAGCCTTGCGCGCCCGCGCAGAAATGCTGAGCGGCCGCGCAGGGTCGGGGAAAAAGCTGAATTATTTTAGACTTCTACTTCTGTTTGGCTTCCAACTTCTATGTAATCTGAGTTTTATGGGACTATTATATAAGTAGATTTGAGACGTTTTCATAGAGAATAAGAAGGAGATTATGTTTTAGATTGTGTTTTGCAAGAAGCGAAGGAGATAAGGAAGAAGACCGATTTAGCACACCGCAACGAAGAGGAAGCATATATTCTTGTGATTCTTGTTTCGTTATAACGTTGGATGCTAGTTTTCTTGCTTTGACTTATTTACTCTTGTGACGTACTCTGTTTTAATATAATTAGTTAGTTATTATTTTCTTGTGTTGTTTATCATGATTTCATATGAACCCATGATGGCGATAAGTTCTATTATGGGCTAATCGTGATCATGGGGTTGCAACGGATTTATTATGGAATTCTTTAGTTAATTGTTTAATACTTTAGTGTGTGATGATTGCATGATATCTAGTATTGGTTATGCGTATTCGTCTTATGTGCGTCGCGAACATATAAGATAGGGTGTTAATCTCTTGTGAAGCGACAGTGGATCTTGAGATTTAGAACTTGCCATGCTAGCATAGGTTCATGTACGTTGTGCATGATTAGTGGGTAACTCTAACAGTTTTATTTGCCCTATGTAATCAAAAGGAATAACTTGTGCTTAAATCGTTGTGTTGTCAATTTCTGTAGACATATAGGAACTCAACATAATTGATGACTATTCAACTTCTATCTTAATTGTGGATGTTTGGTAGAATGGTATTAGTACAATGAAAGTTGGTTTTTATCAGTTTCGTGTTATTCGATTAATATCATCACTGTCACATGCTAAAGGTAATAACAATGGCTATAGAAGGAAGTAATAATGAAGTTGTGATCTCATGAGTGTTTTATTATTGATAAATTTAAGTGGTTAATTAAGTAGTTAATTATAGTTAATATTTAATCAACAATTTTAAGTGTTATCTTAACATTGAGAAGTAATCATACATTGGTGAGTAAGTTTAATTAGACAATAACTTAGTCTGAGTCTCTAAGGGAACGAACTAGAAAGTATTCTATATTACTTGCGAACGCGTATACTTGTGTGAATATTAGTGCATGTTTTCTCCCTAACAAGTTTTTGGCGCCGCTGCCGGGGACTCGGCGTATTTATTTAGTTTATGTACTTACCATCATTGGTCATTAGGACTCAGTGATTAGGATGTAGTAGTTAATTACTCTTTTCGGTTGTGTTTCAGGTACTTTAGCAAGCGTTTATGCAAACTCGTTCTCGTGCTCGCAAGAGGACCTTAGATACAGCTGAGGAGAAAGACGAAGTTCTTGATACTCCGGAGAAGTTAGATTTTGAAAATTCGGATTCAGGAACTGAGCAGAAAGAACCAGTAAACATGGGAGATCGTATTGTTCAAGCTGATCCAGCTCTTATGGATTTTTCTCGGCCTAAAATTGATGACATTCAGTCAAGCATCCTTCATCCGGCTATTCAAGCTAACACCTTTGAAATCAAGCCGGGCACTATTCAGACGGTGCAGAATTCTGTTTCTTTTGGAGGAGCGGCAACTGAAGACCCCAACATGCACATAAGGAATTTTGTCGAGATCTGCAGCACTTTTAAGAATAATGGCGTGACTGATGAGGCTATCAAGTTGAGGCTTTTCCCATTCTCACTTAGGGATAAAGCTAAAGACTGGTTACATTCTGAACCAGCTGGGTCAATCACTACGTGGCAAGATCTTGCGCAAAAGTTTCTGGTGAAGTTTTATCCAATGGCAAAGACTACTGCTATGAGGAGTGCTCTTACTCTATTTGCGCAGCAACCTACAGAATCTATGTGCGAGGCTTGGGAACGCTACAAGGAAATGTTGAGAAAATGTCCACATCATGGAATGCCGGATTGGATGGTAATCACTGGTTTTTATAATGGTTTGGGGGCCCAATCTCGGCCCATGCTCGATGCAGCAGCTGGAGGCGCCTTATGGGCTAAAAGCTATACTGAGGCGTATAATCTTATCGAGACGATGGCTGCAAATGAGCATCAAAACCCAACTCAGAGGATGACGTCAGGCAAGGTAGCAGGTATTCTGGAAGTTGATGTAGCCACCGCTATTGCAGCCCAGCTCCAAGAGCTATCAATGAAGGTTGATTCTTTGGCTACGTATGGAGTTAATCAAATAGCTATGGTTTGTGAGCTTTGTGCAGGTTCTCATACTACGGATCAGTGTTCTCTTGTCAACGAATCTATTCAGTATGTGAATAATTATCAGCGACAACAGCAGCCTGTGCCAGCGACCTATCATCCTAACAACAGAAATCATCCAAATTTCAGCTGGGGGAATAATCAGAATGCTATTCAGCCAACATATCAGCAAGGAGTAAGTAAACAGTTTAACCCACCTGGATTCCAGCAACCACAGCAGTATGCTACAAGGTAATCATATCCTCAACAGGGAAGTGCAGCTGCACCTACTAGTGCGGATTTTGAGGAACTTAAGCTGTTGTGCAAGAGTCAGGCGGTTTCTATCAAGACCTTGGAAAATCAAATCGGTCAATTAGCCAATGCAGTGCTCAATCGTCAACATGGCACTCTTCCCAGTGACACGGAAGTACCAGGCAGGAAGGAAGCTAAAGAGCAAGTCAAGGCTATTACCTTAAGGTCTGGAAAAGTAGCTGATGCTGAAAAGGCAAAAGAAGTCGAAGCTGAAGTTAGAGATGAAGAATCTAAGCAAAAGGAGAAAGTGGCGGAACCAAAGAAGACTACTGTTGAACACACTCTGCCTGAGGCTAATACAGGGGAGAAACAGCTTTATCCTCTACCACCTTTTCCTAAGAGATTGCAGCAACAAAAGCTGGATAGACAGTTCGGGAAGTTTCTGGAGGTGTTCAAGAAACTTCACATCAATATACCTTTCGCTGAGGTGCTGGAACAAATGCCCAGTTATGCGAAGTTTATGAAGACTATTCTTTCAAGGAAGGTGAAACTGGATGACCTTGAAACTGTTGCTCTCACGGAAGAATGCAGCGCTATTCTGCAGCAAAAGTTACCACCAAAACTGAAAGATCCAGGAAGCTTCACCATTCCTTGCACCATTGGCAATCTAACTTTTGACAAGTGCCTTTGTGATTTGGGAGCAAGCATTAATCTGATGCCGTTGTCGATCTTTAAAAAGCTGGATCTTCCTGATCCAAAACCCACATACATGTCGCTACAATTGGCGGACCGTTCCATTACTTACCCAAGGGGCATAGTTGAGGATGTGCTCGTCAAGGTGGATAAGCTCTTCTTTCCTGCAGATTTTGTTATTCTGGATTTTGAGGAAGATAAGAAGATTCCCATAATCTTGGGGAGGCCTTTCTTGGCTACTGGCCGTACCTTGATAGATGTGCAAAAAGGGGAACTTACTATGCGAGTCCAAGATCAAGATGTGACCTTCAACGTATTCAAGGCAATGAAATTCCCTACAGAAGATGAGGAGTGCTTAAAAGTGGATGTGATTGATTCTGCGGTTACTTCGGAACTCGATCACATGCTAATGTCGGATGCATTGGAAAAGGCCTTAGTGGGGGATTTTGACAGCGATGATGAAGATAACAACGAGCAATTATAATATCTGAACGCTTCTCCATGGAAGCGAAAGCTCGACATACCATTTGAATCTCTTGGTACTTCTGACCTTAAGAATGCTGAAGGGAAGCTCAAACCATCAATAGAGGAAGCACCTACCTTGGAGCTCAAACCATTACCTGAACACTTGAGGTATGCTTTTTTAGGTGATTCATCTACGTTACCTGTTATTATTTCAGCTGACCTTTCAGGTAGTGAGGAAGACAAGCTCTTAAGGATTTTGAGAGAATTCAAATCGGCTATAGGATGGACCATAGCAGACATCAAGGGGATAAGTCCTTCATATTGTATGCATAAAATTCTGTTGGAGGAAGGTAGTAAGCCAACTGTGGAACAGCAGCGAAGACTGAACCCGATCATGAAGGAGGTGGTGAAGAAAGAAATTCTGAAATGGCTAGATGCAGGCATCATTTATCCTATTTCTGACAGTTCGTGGGTGAGCCCCGTGCAATGTGTACCTAAGAAAGGAGGTATCACTGTGGTCGCAAATGAAAAGAATGAGCTCATCCCTACTCGAACAGTTACAGGATGGAGAGTATGCATGGATTATAGAAAATTGAACAAAGCCACAAGGAATGATCACTTTCCTCTCCCATTCATTGATCAAATGCTTGACAGATTGGCGGGACATGAGTATTTTTGTCTTCTGGATGGTTATTCCGGGTATAATCAGATTTGTATTGCACCAGAGGATCAGGAAAAGACTACCTTCACTTGTCCATTTGGCACATTTGCTTTTCGTAGAGTTTCGTTTGGGTTATGTGGCGCCCCGGCCACCTTTCAGAGATGTATGATGGCTATATTCTCTGACATGATTGGAAATAACGTCGAAGTGTTCATGGATGACTTCTCCGTCTTTGGACACTCATATGATGAATGTTTGAATAATCTGTGCGCCGTACTCAAAAGATGCGTGGAAACTAATTTGGTGCTTAATTGGGAGAAATGTCATTTTATGGTGCGTGAAGGCATTATTCTTGGGCATAAGGTCTCTAGCAAAGGTCTGGAGGTGGACAAGACCAAGGTGGGAGTCATTGAAAATCTTCCCCCACCTAATTCGGTGAAAGGAATCCGTAGTTTTCTCGGTCATGCGGGTTTTTATCGGCGATTCATCAAGGACTTTTCAAAGATATCTAAGTCGTTGTGCAATTTACTTGAGAAAGATGTGCCTTTTAAATTTGATGATGAATGTTTGGCAGCATTCGAGACTCTCAAGGAGAGTTTGATCACGGCACCAGTTATTACAACACCAGATTGGACAGAACCGTTTGAGATGATGTGTGATGCGAGTGACTATGCGGTAGGTGCAGTTCTGGGACAGCGCAAGAAAAATCTCTTCCATGTCGTCTACTATGCGAGTAAGACTTTAAATGGGGCCCAATTGAACTACACCACTACTGAGAAGGAGCTTTTGGCTATAGTCTTTGGCTTTGAGAAATTTCGATCTTATCTGCTTGGTACGAAAGTAACAGTATTCACTGATCATGCAGCTATTCGCTATCTAGTTTCTAAGAAGGATTCGAAGCCGAGACTCATTCGTTGGGTGCTTTTACTTCAGGAATTTGAGTTAGAGATCAAAGATAGAAAAGGTACCGAGAATCAAGTAGCTGACCATCTCTCTAGGTTGGAGAATCCCGATTCTTCTTCACAAGATAGGACGTTAATCAATGAATCTTTTCCGGATGAGCAGTTGTTTGCAATTCAGGAGGAAGAACCATGGTTTGCAGATATTGTAAACTATCTTGTCAGCAATATAATGCCGCTTAATTTGACATCCGCTCAAAAGAAGAAGTTTCTGCATGAGGTGAAGTGGTATATGTGGGATGAACCATATTTGTTTAGACAGGGAACTGACCAGATCATCAGGAGATGTATCCCGTTCTGTGAGACGGAGGGGATATTACGAGACTGCCATTCCACGGTTTATGGTGGACACTATGGAGGTGAGAAGACGGCAGCTCGTATTCTGCAAGCAGGGTTTTTCTGGCCTACTTTGTTCAAGGATGCTCATCAGTTTGTTTTAAGGTGTGATCGTTGCCAAAGAGTGGGAAATTTGTCAAGGAAGGATGAGATGCCATTAAATGTGATGCTTGAAGTCGAGGTCTTTGATGTATGGGGAATCGATTTCATGGGGCCTTTTATCTCCTCTTGCAATAATCAGTACATCTTGCTGGCAGACGATTATGTCTCAAAATAGGTCGAAGTTAAAGCTTTACCGACAAATGATGCAAAGGCAGTGCTAAATTTTCTTCATAAGCAAATTTTCACAAGGTTTGGAATGCCTCGGGTAATCATAAGTGATGAAGGATCGCATTTTTGCAACCGTAAGTTCACTTCTATGATGCAGCGTTATAATGTGAATCATCGAGTAGCTACTGCCTATCATCCGCAAATAAATGGTCAAGCGGAAGTGTCTAACAGAGAGATAAAGCACATTCTAGAGAAGGTTGTTTGTCCGTCAAGGAAGGATTGGTCTTTAAAGCTCGATGAAGCTGTTTGGGCTTACAGAACAGCATACAAAACTCCACTTGGGATGTCACCGTTTCAGTTGGTGTACGGTAAGGGATGTCATCTACCGGCGGAGCTTGAGCATAAGGCCTACTGGGCATTGAAGAAATTGAACCTGGATTTAGATGCAGCTGGTAAGAAAAGAATGCTTCAGCTTAATGAACTTGATGAATTTCGACTTCAAGCGTACGAGAATAACAAATTGTATAAGGAAAAGGTGAAGAGGTGGCACGATAGGAAGCTACATCCTAAGTTATTTGTGCCAGGGCAACAAGTTCTGTTATTCAACTCTCGGCTCCGACTTTTTCCTGGGAAGTTGAAATCAAGGTGGTCTGGACCTTTTATTGTCAAAACTGTGTTTCCACATGGAGCGGTGGAAATTTTTGAGAATGATTCGGACCAAGCATTCAAGGTTAACGGTCAGCGGTTGAAGCACTACTATGGGGACATGGCAAACCGAGAGGTGGTTAGTGCCATTTTGTTGACTACTTGAGAAAGGTACGGAACGTCAAGCTAATGACGAAAAAGAAGCGCTGCGTGGGAGGCAACCCATGAATTGTTGTTACAGGAACCCTTAGAAGTTAATAACCTAACCAAAAACACAAAAAAATCAGAAAAAAGGGACTGAAAAAATTTTTTTCCACAGACCCTCTGCGCGCCCGCGCAGCTATGCTGAGCGGCCGCGCAGCTTGTTGCGCGCCCGCGCAGAAATGCTGAGCGGCCGCGCAGGGGTCGAGTTCCAGAAAATTTTTTACAGTTCAGAAAAAAAAAAAAAAAAAAAACAAAAACACAAAAACCCATCACAGCCCATAAACCCACGAATTCTTTTCCCATTACCCCATGATTTTATCCCTCAACCCCACTCCTAATCTAATTTAACCTACTCCACACACTATATATACATACACCTATCCCACATATCTCCCACAAACTTCCTACACTTAAACCCTCTCATAAACATCAAAAATCAGTTCTTACACACTTTTATTCACAAATCAATGGCACCCAAGAGAGCACGCACTATTGACAGCAGCAGCACAGTTCCTACTGCTGATTCATCAAGGGGTACTACTGCAAGGCCTCGGTTAACTGACAGAGCTGTGGAGGAGGAGTACACTAGGCTGTTGGGGAAGCCGATTCTGAAGGAGAGGGGGTTTTTACCATCAGGAAGGGATGGTGAGTTGTTGCCCATGATTGCAAAGAAGGGGTGGATAGCTTTTTGTGAGTCACCCGAAGCAGTACCGATGAGCGTTGTTCGCGAGTTCTACGTGAACGCGAAGGCTGAAAAGAATGGGTTTTCTGTAGTTCGTGGGCTGACGGTTGATTATCATCCTGCGGCGATTCGCCGTGTGATTGGACAGCGAGAGAGGAAGCCCGAGGAGGAGAACTGGAATGAAAAGACTGCTGAGGATTTTGACTTGGATTTGATTTGTGCGACTCTCTGTCGACCGGGCACAGTTTGGAACCGCAGTCCAGCCAATAATGAGTATCGTCACTTTTCGGCGATCGCCATGAACAGGTATGCCCGTGCATGGAATGCATTTATATGTGCTAATATTTTTCCTTCTTCACATGCACACGAGGTCACAGTTGAGAGAGCACAGTTGTTGTGGGGAATTCTGAATGAGGAATACTATGTGGACCTTGGTGAGTTTATCTACCAAGGAATTCTGAAGTTTTTGAGGGGAGCAAAGCATATGAACATCCCTTATGCATCCACGGTTACGAAGCTATGCCGAGCAGTAGGAGTGAACTGGCCGGCTCATGAGCAGTTGCAGTTGCCAGCAGCTCCGATAGATTCTGGCACTCTGAATGGGATGCACGAGTGGACCGGTGGTGAGCCTGAGGAGCATGGGCTGGGTTATCGTCTTCCAGGAGGGCGTCCAGCACGAGGTGCTACTATGGCTAGGCCAGGGCGTGGTGAGGCTGGTTCTTCGAGAGCTCAGGAGGGTGCTGGGATGGGTGATGCCCAGTATAGGAGGCTTTCACGGCGGATGGATGTCATGTATGAGACGCAGAGCAGGTTTTCTCAGGAGCTCACCCTTGCGTTAGGGACTGCTTTTCGAGGCCTTGGAGCTGATATCCAGTGGCCAGTTTTTGGTGAGGACTCTGCATACCCTCCGCCTGATACTCCACCCACTGAGGGTGATGATGATGATGACTCCGAGTAGGTATACCCTGTGTTCCTTTCTACTACCTTCACTGGGGACAGTGAAGATTTTAAGTTTGGGGGTGGTAGTTAAGGAATATTTTGTGTGTGTCATATAGCTGCATATTCATGATAGTTAGTTCATATAGTTGCATAATTTTTGCCATATAGTTTTTTTTTATATAGCTTTATTTGTTTGTCATATCATATAGCTCATGCATATACCATGATCACTTTTGCAATGATTTATCGACTGAATTGTGATATTGATGCGAGTGTAGTGATAGCATTAAAGTGACATTAAGTTTTGTAGGTTGATATGCATGCTAGAAGCACTTGTATTTTCACTAAGTCTTAGAGAATGCTTAAGGGCTAGATTGTTGTTATGATCTGATTATTTTCGAGGACAATCTATTTATTATGCTTAGAATTTGATAATAGGTTCTTAGTGGTAAAGGCATGAAAAAGAAAAAAAAATGGAGTAAAAATGGAATTTGTTGCTAGTTGTGGCTAGGCGTCAAATGGCTAGTAACCGGCTCGCATGTTATGCGAGTAGTCTAGGGTTGAGCAAGATGGAGCGAAACGCACTTGCTCAGTAAAAAAAAAAAAAAAAATTTGCATAATTGATCAAGAGTGGGCTCTTTGGTATTCGAGTTATTAAGTTTTTAGGGGACTTTGTGCCTAGTGACCTAAGGCTTTTAGAGTCTGGCATCCGCTAACCTAACGCTCGTTACATGGATACCATTGTATAAGTCTTTTGTGGACCTCACTCATTGCACGGTCAAATAAGCATTTGAGTTGTAAATAAAAAGCACAATTCCGTAGTAAGCTCCAGAGTTCTTGTAGTGTTGTATATCGCTTTGTGCCTAGAATTTTTATTCTTTGTATAATCGTAGGATTGCCTTGAGGATAGTCTAGTCATAGTAATTGGTCTAGTTCCGAAGCATATCTGTTAAGCATTTGCACACACCACGTTTCTGGCTGTATGTCCGTTTGCATGAGTTTATTGATCTATAGTGTCTAACTGCATTCATTGAGACGTGACAATTTGGTTGGTTAATTGTAGTAAGGGGGGTCGTTGCATTTTCATATAGATTGCATTCATGCATATTTTTATTTGTTTTGAGTCTGTGACGCTTGAGGACAAGCATCGATTTAAGTTTGGGGGTGTGATAAGTGGCATTTTATATCACTTAGAACGTCTTAAAATGGCTTAAATTGGTGTCTTGAAATCAAGTATTTTGTGTATTTGATGCATTTTTCTAGTGTTTATGCATTTTAGGGTATTAGTTGCATTTCGGAGGAGGAATCATCAAGAATAAGCCTTGGCATGTGTTCACCATTGCGAGAGGAAAAGAACGGGCAGATTACGGCGAAGAAACGGAGCAAACCTGGAATTTTTCCAGAAGGGTCCTGCGCGCCCACGCAGCAATGCTGAGCGGCCGCGCAGCAGCCTTGCGCGCCCGCGCAGAAATGCTGAGCGGCCGCGCAGGGTCGGGGAAAAAGCTGAATTATTTTAGACTTCTACTTCTGTTTGGCTTCCAACTTCTATGTAATCTGAGTTTTATGGGACTATTATATAAGTAGATTTGAGACGTTTTCATAGAGAATAAGAAGTAGATTATGTTTTAGATTGTGTTTTGCAAGAAGCGAAGGAGATAAGGAAGAAGACCGATTTAGCACACCGCAACGAAGAGGAAGCATATATTCTTGTGATTCTTGTTTCGTTGTAACGTTGGATGCTAGTTTTCTTGCTTTGACTTATTTACTCTTGTGACGTACTCTATTTTAATATAATTAGTTAGTTATTATTTTCTTGTGTTATTTATCATGATTTCATATGAACCCATGATGGCGATAAGTTCTATTATGGGCTAATCGTGATCATGGGGTTGCAACGGATTTATTATGGAATTCTTTAGTTAATTGTTTAATACTTTAGTGTGTGATGATTGCATGATATCTAGTATTGGTTGTGCGTATTCGTCTTATGTGCGTCGCGAACATATAAGATAGGGTGTTAATCTCTTGTGAAGAGACAGTGGATCTTGAGATTTAGAACTTGCCATGCTAGCATAGGTTCATGTACGTTGTGCATGATTAGTGGGTAACTCTAACAGTTTTATTTGCCCTATGTAATCAAAAGGAATAACTTGTGCTTAAATCGTTGTGTTGTCAATTTCTGTAGACATATAGGAACTCAACATAATTGATGACTATTCAACTTCTATCTTAATTGTGGATGTTTGGTAGAATGGTATTAGTACAATGAAAGTTGGCTTTTATCAGTTTCGTGTTATTCGATTAATATCATCACTGTCACATGCTAAAGGTAATAACAATGGCTATAGAAGGAAGTAATAATGAAGTTGTGATCTCATGAGTGTTTTATTATTGATAAATTTAAGTGGTTAATTAAGTAGTTAATTATAGTTAATATTTAATCAACAATTTTAAGTGTTATCTTAACATTGAGAAGTAATCATACATTGGTGAGTAAGTTTAATTAGACAATAACTTAGTCTGAGTCTCTGAGGGAACGAACTAGAAAGTATTATATATTACTTGCGAACGCGTATACTTGCGTGAATATTAGTGCATGTTTTCGCCCTAACACCAGCCTCAGGTGTAAGTTCTTGGTATAAAAAGTCTCGCTCTGCTGGTCATGGCGGTGGCTACAAGTCAAACTAACTACTATCAGTCAAACTACTACTACACACATACACACTACTCACTATGTCATACTACGCTACATCTATATACATCTGTCTTCTGAAGTCAATATCTCAAAACCCTGGAGGAATACGCCTCAGCTCATCCCTAAGTATCTGAACCAAAGTCTGCGCCAAACAGAATATCCTGTAAAACTCCGCAAAAGAAGGCGATCCCTTATGGGTCAAATCATCCAGCTCCCAAGTAGCACTCATCAAAACCGACAGTAACCTCTGCCTCATCAAGTAATCTGGCTGTAGGGCAGCTAACGGTCCTCGGTCTCTCTGGTCAAATAAATGCATAATTTCCCTGTACTGAGCTCTCCAATAGTCCACATCATCTCTCATAACCATGTACTCATGGTATGGTACCATATGCGGCTGTGCAACCTGGCCCACTAACTCCTGCGACGGAACCCTCGGCATACCTGCACCCTGCTGTGGTAACCCCAACTGTAAATCCACATCATGCTCTCCCATTCCCTCGACTGGAATCATCTGAAATATGTATGGCTCTGGGGCATGTACTGGTATAGGAGGCAACACTGGTGGTTGTGGAAGCTCTGGCTCAATCCCCGATATAAACTGATGCTCTACAGGAAGTAAAATCACTGGTTCATAGAACTCCAATGGATCAAACATCTCTATAGGGTCATGAACTATCCCCTGTACTGGAGGTACTGGCTCATGTGGCAATGGTGGTGGAGGCGGAAGAGGAGGAAACTTGAACTCAGATACCGGTGGCACAACTGGTGCGGCTGGATCAGTCACTATCCTCTCAGAAGAAGCCGAATAACCTGACGACGCCATCTAATAATATACCAAAGAAAGAAGAAAGGTCACTAAATCATTCCTATAACTAATACCTTCCTATCCTAACATTATCTAAATCCTAGCACTACTCTTCCTATTTAACTATTCTTATCCTACGTGATCTCCCTATCTTATTTTAATCCTAATATTCTTATTTTCAGGGACCAAACCTACAGCTCTGATGCCAAACTGTAACGCCCTCCAGACCCGGGGTATAAGTCTGGGGGTTACTAGCTACTCACTAAACCTGTACAATCTGATTAACAAATAATAAAGAAATAATTCTAAACCCCTTTAATACTAACCAGGATCTTTTTAGGTTGAAGTATGAAAACAAGAACCACTAACTACTTTATTACAAACCAAACTCAAAATCTTACAAACTTCTTTATTACAAACCATTGTCTAACCAGTTTTAAACTAAGTTCATCTTTTATTCAAACACACACACTAACTATCTACACTCCACCTATTCGTGAAACTCAAAGCTTTCTTCCTGGATTGGGATCAACACCTTGGGTATGAGAGGATCCCGAGGCTTGACCCGCTTCTTTACCACTCGAGTCCTGATGGGTTTCATATTCCTTCTTAGCTGAAAATAATAAGGTGGATAACAACAAAAAGGGTGAGCCAAAAATTGCTCAACAAGTCCGCAAAATATAAACAGTGTTAAAGCAATTTAAATGAATCGGTAACCCGGGTATATCTGCAAAGATATAACCCCACAAAAATAGAAAGAAGGCCATTACTGGTGAGTATAAATGAACTAAACTGGACACAAGTTCACATTTATATCCTGCTGATCAGTCAGAATATAATGCAGATCTATATCTCTATATACAGATCCAGTCGGGTACCCGGGCAATACGGTCCATCTCAAGGCACCGGTCATGTTCTGGTCCTTAAGATTAAGACACATTTAATCCCCAAAATATCATTATCCAGTCCATCACACAGCAACCGGAACAATCGGTATGCTTTGATATATTATAATCATCAGAATATATCAATATAAGTGAGTAACAAATGGAATATGAATCAGGAATCCAAGGAAACGGAGATCAAGAATTGAAATGAAATATGAACAAGAGAATAGCAAGTGTGTATCAGTGTTTATGAACAAGAATCAAAAAAGTGCAAGCGTGACAAGCATCTGAAGAAATATAACTATTCTAAAATTAGAATAGGAGAAAAACTTCCCTTCTGCGCGACTCACTACATATATGTCACCTTCTTCTATCACGGACTCAATCTGCCTTGCTGGCTTAGCTTCTGTTAGAGAAATAGACTGGTTTAGTCATTTCGTACTTCAATTGCGTCTTGAATCGACTTCACAACGTTCCTATTGTTTACCCATGCACTTATGACTGACTCATATATTACATATTATCAAGTAAGACTCGATTAACCATATAATACCTATAAGCACATAAGCACATAATCATTTTTATAGTTAAAATAATTTTTAGAATAAAAAATTGACTCGCTAACCGCTCAACTGATCATTATCTGACTCGTTTCCCATTTTCGGAATTTTTCAGACTCGTCTCGGCACGCAGTTCGACTGATAATCAAGCAAATAACAAAGTCAACTAATTTATAGAAGAAATTAGGTCTTAATATTATTTTAAATGAAAAGAATTCATTTTTCAGAGTCAAAGGGCTTTCGTTTCGCTCGAATCGGATGAACGGTCTAATTAATATCAATTAACCACGGATAATTCAATTTATTATTCAATATAAATAATTTTTACTAATTTTTAAACCCTAAAATAATTTTAAATAATTATTTAAGAAAAAACAGAATTAAAAATGATTTTTCTATAATTTTTGGGATTAAAATGAATTTATTATGATTTATTGAAAATTATTTGATTAATTATCAAAATATTTAATCATTTTTAAATAATCAATAAATAATAAATAATTCATAAATAATTGAGAAAATAATTAAATCTAATTTTTAGAAAATATTTCAGAATTATTTATAATATAAATTAATGAATGAATTAATTTATTTATTTATTTATAAAATAAATAAAACTGATTTTATTATTAAAATAAAATAAAAATAAAATTAATTCCCAGAAACATCTATCAGAAAATCATCCCTGACAGAAATGGATCAAAACCGGGTTCTGGAAATTGGACAAACGGGTCAATTCCGGGTCATGAAGAACATAACCGGAATCTGCCCAGAATCCGGCGACCGGCCAGGATTCCGGCAGCCCGTTTTCAGGCCAAAAACAGAACCATTTGGTTCATTTTTCACAGGGTTTTCATTCCTGGCAACTACCCCAATCTATTCCCAGCCAAAACGAACCAAAAACATCCCTGAAACCAGTTCTCCGGCCAAATATCGAAATCATTCGTTTGTACATGAAACTTAACGTTTAATAGTGCAAATCGAAGCTAAGAACACATACATTCTAACCCCTAACATATCAGGAACCAAATATTCACAGAAATCATCGAGTTGTAATTTGAAAATTCGGTATAAACCGTAATAATCGAATTTGCTATTTAGGTATCGTTTGATCAATTAAATACCATGAATCAACTGTAAATCACATCAGGAAACTATATCAATCATCAAAACATCATAATAACCCTAGAATCAAAAAGCCCTAATTCAAACATAAACCCTAGAAATCGGAAGTCAAAAACTACGGATTAAAACATGAAATTGATATTGGAAACAGAAAGTACAGATGAAAACCTTCGATTTGGTTACTGGAATCACTTGATTTGATGCTGTATTCAGTTCAAAATCACCGATTGATTCTTCGACCCGCAGCTGTTCTACCCGACCCGGTTTGCAGAGAAATTTACTAATTTTCTGATTTTTAATGATTAATTATAATTAATTAAATAAAAATTAGGCTATTTATAGTATTGAAATTAATACTCCTAAATAAAATTAAGGCCCTAATTCTACACTTTTTAAAATTAATAGGCCCCTAATTTTATAATTTTTAAGTATTAAAATTTAATTTATAAATATTTTATATATACAATATATATATGTCAAAATT
This sequence comes from Apium graveolens, assembly GCF_009905375.1. Taxonomy (NCBI): domain Eukaryota; kingdom Viridiplantae; phylum Streptophyta; class Magnoliopsida; order Apiales; family Apiaceae; genus Apium; species Apium graveolens. The sequence continues at coordinate 83,095,015 of NC_133650.1, read as the reverse complement.
TCCCAAAAATTGTGAATAATGCAAAAATACAAAGAAATGGTATAAATGAAAGTCCTATAATTTTATAAAAATAAAAATGTAATTTTTGTGGGGTTTTTAACACCCAATGGGCCCGGAAAAGTCATTTTTTGCAAAAGGAGAAAATTTATAAAATGTCTAGATGTTCAGAATAATGCGATGGTAAAAGCTGTTTGATGAAAAATAAGGCCCATTATTTTATTTGAAATATCTGCTTTAAAATCATGGTTCGGGTCGTAAAACGTTTGAAATAAAAACTACAAATAAGAAATAAAATACCCGGAAAATACCTTAAAAATGCCTGGACGACACAGAATGCACATAACATATAGCAATTGAGGTTTGACAGTTAATTTCACATAAATGACACATTAACACACATAATTTATTATAAATATGATATAATACAGACATAAATTTCCCAGGTGTTACACATCGGATGGACTATAGCAAATATAAAAGGGATCAGCCCTTCGTACTGCATGCATAAAATTCTGCTAGAGGAAGGTAGCAAGCCGACTGTTGAGCAACAACGAAGGCTTAATCCTATCATGAAAGAAGTGGTGAAGAAAGAAATTCTAAAATGGCTGGATGCAAGAATCATATATCCTATTTCTGACAGTTCTTGGGTGAGCCTCGTGCAATGTGTACCTAAGAAAGGAGGTATTACTGTGGTAGCAAATGAGAAGAACGAGCTCATCCCCACTCGAACAGTCACAGGATGGAGGGTATGCATGGACTATAGGAAGTTGAATAAAGCCACGAGGAAGGATCACTTCCCTCTGCCATTAATTGATTAGATGCTTGACATGTTGGCCGGCCATGAGTATTATTGTCTTCTGGATGGCTATTCGAGCTACAATCAGATTTGCATTGCACCAGAAGATCAAGAGAATACTACTTTCACTTGTCCATTTGGCATATTTGCTTTTCACAGAGTTTCTTTTGGGTTATGTGGTGCACCTGCCACTTTTCAGCGATACATAATAGCGATATCTCTGATATGATTGGAAATAATGTCGAAGTGTTCATGGACGACTTCTCTGTCTTTGGACATTCGTATGATGAATTCTTGAATAATCTCCGTTTGGTGCTCAAAAAGTGTGTTGAGACCAATCTGGTGCTCAATTGGGAAAAATGTCACTTCATGGTGCAACAAGGCATCATTCTTCGGCATAAGGTCTCTAGTAAAGGTCTTGAGGTGGATAAAGCCAAGGTGGGCATCATTGAAAATCTTCCACCACCTATTTCTGTGAAAGGAATCCGTAGCTTTCTTGGTCATGCGGGTTTTTATCGGCGTTTCATCAAGGACTTCTCTAAGATATCTAAGCCGTTGTGCAATTTGCTCAAGAAAGATGTGCCTTTTAAATTTGATGATGAATGCTTGGCAGCATTCGAGACTCTCAAGAAGAGTTTAATCACCGCACCAATTATTACGGCACCTGATTGGAGAGAACCTTTTGAGATGATGTGTGATGCAACTGATTATGCAGTGGGAGCAGTTCTTGGGCAACGAAAGACTAATATCTTTCATGTGGTCTACTATGTTAGTAAGACACTAAATGGAGCCCAACTGAACTACACCACTACTGAGAAGGAGCTCTTGGCTATAGTTTTTTGTTTCAAAAAATTTCGATCTTATCTACTTGGGACAAAAGTGACAGTGTTCACTGATCACGCTGTCATCCACTATCTGGTCGCAAAGAAGGATTCGAAGCCTAGACTTATTCGTTGGGTTCTCTTTCTACAGGAATTTGAGTTAGAGATCAAGGATCGAAAAGGTACTGAAAATCAAGTAGCTGACCATCTATCTAGATTAGAGAATCCCGATTCTACTTCACATGATAAGACATTGATCAACGAATCTTTTCCAGATGAGCAGTTGTTCGCAATTCAAGAGGAAGAGCCATGATTTGCAGACATTGTGAACTATCTTGTTAGCAATATAATGTCTCCTAATATGAATGTGGCTCAAAAGAAGAAGTTTCTACATGAGGTGAAGTGGTACATGTAAGATGAACCATACTTAATTAGATAATAAGCTGACCAGATCATCAGGAGATGTATCTCATTCTATGAGACGGAGGGGATATTACGAGACTTTCATTCCACAGTTTATGGTGGACATTATGGTGGTGAAAAGACAGCAGCTCGTATTCTTCAAGCAGGTTTTTTTTGGCCTACGTTGTTTAAGGATGCACATAAATTCATTTTAAGGTGTGATCATTGCCAAAGAGTTGGGAATCTTTCCAGAAAGGATGAGATGCATTTAAATGTGCTACCTGAAGTTGAGGTCTTCGATATTTGGGGAATCGATTTTATGGGACCATTTATCTCCTCCTGCAATAATCAGTACATCTTACTGGTAGTCGATTATGTCTCGAAATGGGTAGAAGTCAAAGCTCTACCGATAAATGATGCAAAGGTAGTGTTGAGTTTTCTTCATAAGCAGATATTCACAAGGTTTGGAACACCATGAGTTATCATAAGTGACGAAGGGTCGCATTTCTGCAATCGTAGGTTCACTTCTATGATGCAACACTACAATGTGAATCATCGCATTGCTACTTCCTGTCATCCGCAAACTAATGGTCAAGCTGAAGTGTCTAATAGAGAGATCAAGCGCATTCTAGAGAAAGTCATTTGTCCGTCAAGGAAAGATTGGTCTTTGAAGCTCGATGAAGCTGTTTGGACTTATAGAACAGCATACAAGACTCCACTTGGGATGTCCCCGTTTTAACTTGTCTAAGGTAAGGGATGTCATTTACCTGCGGAGCTTGATTATAAGGCTTATTGGGCATTAAAGAAGTTAAACCTTGATTTAGATGCAGCTAGGAAGAAGCGAATGCTTCAGTTAAATGAACTTGATGAATTTCGACTTCAAGCGTACGAAAACAACAAAATGTACAAGAAAAAGGTAAAAAGGTGGCATGATAGGAAGCTATCGCCTAAGTCATTTGTGTCGGGGCAACAAGTTCTTCTATTCAACTCTCGTCTCTGACTTTTTCCTGGAAAGTTAAAATCAAGGTGGTCTGGACCATTTATCGTCAAAATTGTGTTTCCACATGGAGCGTTGGAGATTTTTGAGAACGATCCGGTCCAAGCATTCAAAGTAAATGGTCAGAGATTGAAGCACTATTATGGGGATACGGCAAACCGTGAAGTGGTTAGTACCGTTTTATTGTCAACTTGATCGCATAACTCCACGTCAAGCTAATAACGCAAAAGAAGCGCTTCTTGGGAGGCAACCCAAGATAAGAGACCATAGGACACCTTAGAATATAGTACTTTATCCAAAAACCTAAAAATAATCATAAAAAAGTTGCGGAAATTTTTTTTCCAGTAGCCTAGCATGCGCCCGTGTGCTAGGAGCGCGCGACTGCGTGCCAGCAGGCGACCGCGTGCTGGTGCCACGCGACCACGTGCGTCCTTGACTGTTGAAAAATCGTTTTTCAGCCAAAAAAACAAAACAAAAAAAAATCACAAGAAAAATATAACCCATTAACCCACGATTTCCCCCCATACCTTGCCACAATCCCTAATCCTAATCAAATTCTAACCCTAATTTTACCCTATAAATACATACAACCTCTCCATACACATCCCACACACTTTCACTCTACAAAATCTCTCCTACACACCAAACACAAACTCTCCAACTCTTATTCTCAGTTTTCATGGCCCCAAAGAGATCACAAACTATGGGTAGCAACAGCACCAACCCGATTGCTACTGATTCTTCGAGGAATATTACTGCGAGGCCCCGATTGTTGGATAGGGCTACCGAAGAAGAGTACACCAAGATTTTGACTAAGCCTATTATGAGGGAGAGGGGGTTCTTGCCATCAGGGAGGGATGGTGAGTTTCTACCGATGATTGCTGAGAAGGGATGGATTACATTCTGCGAGTCACCTGAGACGGTTCTGATGAGTATTATTTGTGAGTTCTATGCAAACGCCAAGGCCAACAAGAATGGGTTTTCTGTTGTTCGTGGGCTTACTATTGATTATCAGCCCGAGGCGAATCGCCGGGTGATTGGACAGCGACAAAGGAAACCACAAGAGGAGCATTGGAATGTAAAGGCCCCTGAGGACTTTGATTTAGACTTGATTATTGCTACTCTCTGTCAGCCGGGCACAGTATGGAAGTTCAAAAGGGAATCCAATGATTATCATATTGTCCCTGCTGTCACATTGAACATGTATGCTCGTGCTTGGAATGTGTTTATATGTGCTAATATTCTTCCTTCTTTGCATGCACATGAGGTTACAGTGGAGAGGTCGAGGTTGTTATGGGGAATTCTGAATGATGAATATTATGTGGACCTTGGTGAGTACATCTACCAAGGGATTTTGAAGTTTTTGAGGAGGAAATCACAATACTCTATCCTGTATGCCTCTATTGTCACAAAGCTTTGCAAGGCAGTTAGAGTCCAGTGGCCTTCTTATGAGCAGTTGCAGATGTCGGCCGCTCCTATTGATTCATCGACTTTGAATGCGATGCAGGAGTGGACGGGTGGGGAGCCCGAGTCACATGGTTTGGGGTATCACCTTCTAGGAGGAGTTCCAGCAGCTGGTGCTACCATGGTTAGGCCCAGTCAGGCTCAGGGAGAGGCAGGCTCTTCGAGAGCCCAGGGAAGAGATGGTTCGGGATTGGCTGATGTCCAGTACAGAAGGCTTTCGAGGAGGATGGATGTGATGGCAGAGTCGGTTTGCGGAGGAGCTCACCCAGGCACTTGGGACTGCATTTAGAGGCCTTGGAGCTAACATCCAGTGGCCCGTTTTTGGTGAGGATTCTGCTTATCCACCTCCTGACACTCCAACCTCTGAGGGTGATGATGATGATTCGTCTGAGTAGGTATACCCTATGTTCCTTTCTATTACCTTCACTGGGGACAGTGGAGATTTTAAGTTTGGGGGTGGTAGTTAAGGAACATATTTGTGTGTGTGTCATGTAGTTACATATTCATGATAGTTTAGTTCATGTAGTTGCATATTTTTGCCATATAGTTTTTTTATTTATAGCTTTATTTATCATGTCCTATAGCTCATGCATATACCATGATCCTTTTGTGTTACTTTACCGATTAATATGTGATATTGATGCGAGTGTAGTGATAGCGTTGGAGTGATGTTGAATCTTGTGAATTTGATATGCATGCTAGAAACACTTGTAATTTCACTAAGTCTTAGAGTATGCTTAAGGACTAGATCATTGTCATGGTTTGATGGTTTTTGAGGTTAATCTATTGCTTATACTTAAAATGCATGAAAGGTTTTTTAATGATAAAAGACATGAAAAGATAAAAATTGGAGATAAAAAATTGAAATTCATTGTTAGTTGTGGCTAGGCATCAATTGGCTAGTAGCCGGCTCGTATTGTATACGAGTAGTCTAGGGTTGAGCAAGATGGAGCGAAACGCACTTGCTCAGAAATTGAAATAAAAAAGAGAAAAAGAAAAAAAATATATGGTTTAATGCACAATTGATCACGAGTGGGCTCTTTGGTATTCGAGTTATTAAGTTCTTAGGGGACTTTGTGCCTAGTGACCTAAGGCTTTTATAGTCTGGGATCCGCTAACCTAACGCTCGTTAAATGGGTACCATTGCATAAGTCTTTTGTGGACCTCACTCATTGCACAATCAAATAAGCATTTGTTTTATGTGTTGAATAAAAGCATGATTCCGTAATAAACTCCAATAATCTTGTAGTGTTATAAGTCATTTTGTGTCTAAAATATATTCTTCATATAAGCGTGTGATTGCCTTGAGAATAATTAAGTTATGGTGATTGACCTAGTTTCGAAGCATATCTGTTAAGCATTCACACACACCACATTTCTAGTTGTATGTTAGCTTGCGTTATTTGATTGATCTTTAGTCTCCTAATTGTATTTGTTGATATATCATGTGTTGGTTGGTTTAATCGTCGCGAGGGGATCGCCGCATTCATATAGTTGCATTCATGCATGTTTTATTCTGAGTTTGAGTCTGTGATGCTTGAAGACAGGCATCGATTCAAGTTTGGGGGTATGATAAGTGGCATTTTATACCACTTAGAGCGTCTCATAACGGCTTGGATTAGTGTCTTGAACTCAAGTATTTTGTGTATTTGGAGCGTTTTCTAGTGTTTTTGCATTTTAGAGTATAACTTGCTTAGATAGGTGGTTTTCACCAAATAAAGCTTGAGGAAGTGCTTGGAATCAGTCTAGGGGTAGTGAGCGAAGAAATCAGCAAAAACAGGAGCAAAATAAAGTATTTTCCAGAAGGGTAGCATGCAACCGCACGCTAGAAGCAGGCGACCGCGTGCCAGCAAGCGGCCGTGTGGAGGCAGCAGGCGACCGAGTGTGTACGGAATTTTAGAATTTGAATTTTATTAATTCAAGTAGAATTGGGCTTCTGTTGGCGCTGGTTCTATTGGGCTATTATATAAACCTTATGGGAAGATGTTTTCTTCATGAAGAGCAAGGGCAAGAATATTGAGAAGACCGTTTTAGCACGCAACAACGAAGAAGAGGAAGCATACGTTTATCTTATGATTCTTTTAATTCGTTGTAACAGTGGATGCTAGTTTTCTTTATGCTTTGAACCTTAATACTCTTGTGACATACTTCATTATTTATAAGTATTTTTATTAGCCTTATATTGTTGTGTTATTATCATGCTTTCATATGAACCCATGGTGACGATGAGTTCTATTATGGGCTAATCGTGATCATGGGATCCTAGCGAATTTACTATGGAATTCTTTAGTTAATTGTTTAATACCCTGGTATGTGGTGATTGTATGATATCTAGTATAGGTTGTGCTTATTCGTCTTATATGCGTAGCGAACATGTAAGATAGTCAGTTAATCTCTTGTGAAGCGACAGTGAATCTTGAGATTTAGAACTTGCCATGCTAGCATAGGTTCATGTATTGTATGCATGATTAGTGGGTAACTCTAACCGTTTTACTTGCCCTGTATAATCATCATGAATAACTTGCGCTTAAATTGTTATGTTATCAAATTTTGTAGACATATACGGTCTCAACATAATTGATGCCTATTCAACTTCTATCTTAATTGTGGATGCTTGGTAGAATGGTATTCGTACAATGAAAGTTGGCGTTTATCAGTTTCATGTTGTTCGATTAATATCATCACCATTACATGTTAAGGTTAATAACAACAACTATTAAATAAAGTAGTAATGAAGTTAGGATCTCATGTGTGTTTAATATTGTTAATTCAAGTGGTTAATGATATCCACCGGGATAGAAGAAATGAAGGAGTTTGGAGTGGAGACTATTGTAGACTCTGTGCAGATTGATGAAAATTTGGGCACAGATGTCTCAATAGACTCAGAAAGAATAAGCAAATGAGCCAAGAAATCATTTAAAAGATGATGCTCACTTGCTTGGATTTTTGGCTTCTCCAATAGAGTTAAAGATGGAGAATTTGGAAGTGATGTATTAATTGTGTCTACATTCAATGAATGTGTGGGTGAATTTGGTGTTTCAGGTGCTTCTATCACTAAAGATTTTGGCTGTGACTCCACATTTACTGGAGCCACAACAACCTAAATTTGAGATGGTGCAGTGACTGAGTCTATTGCTTCAGTTTGCACTGTGTGTGTTCCCTGTGCATCCCCAAGGGTTTTAGATCTTTTCTTTCTAGCATAAGTCTGTTGTGAACTTATGTCCCTAACCCTCTTGACATGTGCTCCTGGTTGGGAGCTTGTTTTAATAGTAACATCCTTTTGGGAGGATGAAACTAGAAGTGAGCTTATTTCCTTATTAACAACTACAGTTTGTTAGGAAACTGTGGTGTGGCTAGGCTTAGGTACACTCATCTCACTAGCCTTATCCTTAGTGTTTCTTTGATTTTCACCCTGTCCCTCACCTTGCTCACTCACCTTCACACTCCCCTCTTTGTGTTTAGTAGTTTTCATAACTGGTTTCTTTTGAGAGAAATCAGAGGGGGCTTTCTTAACTTTGGATTTTGAAATTGTTGATTTGGTAGCTTGGGTAGGCATCTATTGGGCTATTGACACAGATGCCATATCTACACTTGAAGGAAAAGAAATGTGTGAGGTTGCAAGAGTGGAGACAGTGGTGCTTACCTCACTTACCTGAGGTCCCTCCATTATTAGAAAGTAAAAGAGGGGCACCTCTTTGTGGTGACTTGCCCTGTTGAGATCAGCAATGACTCTCCTTTCTTGAACCCAACAATTTTGCTTGTCGGTCGGGTTCTCAACAGCAATATTCTCAATAAGACGGTTAGCAGGCATGATAAAGAATCTAGCATAATAGACACTTTTACCTCTCTTATTAAGTTCTCCTAACTTATAACCTAACTCAAACATGATCAAGTCACTGAGATTAAAGTACTTATCAATAACAAGCATATAAAGCATATTAAGCATGGAGATGTTAACAGAATCAAAATTGCTAATTTTACCAGAAAATACTTTAGTTATCACATCACACAGATAGCTCCATTCCTTTCTAAGACCTAGCCTCCTAATTTCACTTAACTTAGAAGTAGAAAGTGTATAGCCCATAGAATTTAGAATGTTAACAATATTAGTATCTGTGTGTAGAACAATAGCAGTGTTATTTGGAATTCTAAAGCATGCTTTGATAATGTCACTACTGATGCAAAACTGCTTATCTTTAAGTGTAAAAGTTATGGTTTTGTCAGATGAGTTGGACACGGAAGTTGTCCATATCTCCTCCACAACTTCACAGTAGATTGTGGGTGATTTCAGCATAGCATAACTGAGTTTACAACTTTTCACAAAATCCATCATCTTGTGAAAGTCTGCAGACTAAGAAATCTCATTATTCACAAGAGCCACAAAGTTGTTCTTTTCATTGATATATCCAGATTGAGACATGATTTTGAATACTGGTGCCATTTTTAGAGAATGAGAAATCTGTAGAGAGAATATTTGCTTTGGAGAAGAAAGGAAGTTAGAGCAATTGATTTGAGAATGATAAAAGTGTAGCATAAAAATGAATTCTGCTTTTATACTATCTCAGAAATAAACTGTTAAAAATAATAAAGTGAAGTAAAGTAACCAATCAAAATAGCCCAAAATATCTGTTTAATTAAATAAACTGTAAAAATTCTGTCACTTATCCGTCGTGTTATACTTACAAACTGTAAGTATACCCGATGGATAACGTTCAGAGTTTTTAAAAACTAAGATTGAGACAACTCGACGGATGAGGATAAATCAATTATCTGTCGGGTTATATAAAATAATCCAGAAAAGTAATTGATTTTTATTAACAAATAGTACTCCGACGGATGATCAAACTCGATGTATAATGAGCATCCGTCGGGATGTAAATTTTGACTTTGCCAAAATTTCATCCAAATCAGAAAAATCAATTAGGTTTCTGGCTGCATTTTAACTTGCAAAAATATCTGAAATAATTCAAGAATAATTAAGCATACCTAACTTACTTACCAGCCTTGAAAAGGTGGATTCATCAAGTGGCTTGGTAAAGATATCTGCAAGCTGCTTTTCACTTGGAACAAAATAAAGTTCCACGGTACCATTCATCACATGTTCCTTAATGAAGTGGTACTTGATGTCTATGTGCTTTATTCTTGAATGCTATACTGGATTTTCAGTGATGGCAATTGCACTTGTGTTATCACAGAAAATGGGAATTCTATACACTTGTAGACCACAGTCCAATAATTGGTTTTTCATCCATAAAATCTGTACACAGCAATTACCAGCAGCAATATATTCAGCTTCGGCTGTAGAAGTAGAAACTGAATTTTGCTTTTTACTGAACCAGGACACAAGCTTATTCCCTAGAAATTGACAGGTTCATGTTGTACTTTTTCTGTCTATTTTACAACCTGCATAATCTGCATCTGAATAACCAGTTAGATCAAAACCAGAATCTCTAGGGTACCAAATGCCAAGTTTTGGTATTCCCTTGAGATATCTGAAAATTCTCTTAATAGCTACTAAGTGAGATTCTCTAGGATCAGCCTAAAATCTAGCACAAAGACAAGTAGCAAACATTATATCTGGCATACTAGCTGTTAAGTACAGAAGTGAGCCAACCATGCCCTTATAGCTTGAAATATCCACAGACTTTTCATTAGTGTTTAGTTCAAGCTTAGTTGCAGTGGTCATGGGAGTTTTTGCAGATGTACAATCCATTAGATCAAACTTCTTTAAAAGATCATGAATATATTTTCTTTGACTAATGAATATTCCATCACTGACTTTCTTAACTTGTAAACCAAAAAAGTAAGTTAGTTCTCCCATCATGCTCATTTCATACTTACTTTGCATCAATTTGGCAAAGTTTTTGCAAAGTTTTTCATCTGTAGAGACAAATATAATATCATCTACATAGATTTGAACAAGTATACTAGAGGCATTAACATTTTTAAAGAATCAAGTTTTATCAACAGTACCTCTTGTGAAGTTATTTTCCAAAAAAAACTTTGATAAAGTGTCATACCAGGCTCTAGGTGCTTGCTTTAGTCCATAAAGTTCTTTCAAGAGATAGTAGACATATTCTGGAAAATTTGGATCTTCAAAACCAGGAGGTTGACTAACATAGACTTCCTCCTCCAAATCTCCATTTAGAAAGGCACTTTTTGACATCCATTTGATAGACCTTGAAATTGGCATGAGCTGCATAGGCTAAGAAAATTCTGATGGCTTCAAGTCTTGCAAAAGGAGCAAAGGTTTCATTAAAATCTATTCATTCTTATTGATAGTAGCCCTTAGCAACCAATCTAGCTTTGTTCCTGACCACTATGCCATTTTCATCCATCTTGTTTCTGAATACCCACTTGGTGTTAATTGGATTCTTTCCTTTAAGTTTGGGTACTAGCTTCCATACCCTGTTCCTTTCAAATAGGTTTAGCTCCTCCTGCATAGCTAAGATCCAATCAGGATCCAACAAAGCTTCTTCTACCTTCTTTGGTTCTTCCTTAGATAGGAAGCTGCTATATAGACATTCTTTTTGAGTTTCTCTCCTTGTTTGAACTTTGGAAGATGCATCACCAATGATGAGCTCAAAAGGGTGATTTTTGGTCCATTTTCTTTGTTGAGGTAGATTAGCTCTAGATGAAGAGGCATCATTGTTGTCTTGATGTGTGACTGAGTTTTGATTATGAGAAACTCCCCCTGAGTTTGTGAGTCTTTGATTTGAGAAAAGGGAACTTTCTGTAGCTGATCTATTCTGACTTTCAGCTTCTCTTAATGTTCTGACGGATGATGCACTTTGTGTCCCGACGGATGAAGCTGATTGTCTCCCGATGGATAAGGCAGATTGTCTCCCGACGGATGAAGCATTTTGTAACTCGACAGATGTTGAATTATGTGCTTTATTAGTTGTTGATTTTTATGCATTATCCTTATTTACTGTTTCTTGATCACTTTCATCATCACTGTCTGTTATGGATTAAAACTACTATATATAATTGCTGTATTTAATACTAAGGAACGTGAGCTTCGAGGCTCGGTTTGACTGCTCTTGTGTTTCGTGACTCAATCTGCCTTAACAAGATGCCTACGTACCTTGCTGATTGCCAAGGATCAAGTCAAAAAACGTAGTTCTGATTGGTGGGGGTGAGACCCCTTATATAGATGTGGGAGTCCTTGAATTGGACTTGGTATAGGAGACTTGGTGGATAAGCCTCTGAATTAGGATAGACTTAGGAGTCCTAGGAAGTAGGAAGCTGATTCCTTATCCTTTTAGGTCCCTTTGAGGCTAATCTCTAAGGACTTATATCCTCATCGGGACTCTTTTCAACATCTGATTTCTCCCTTATTAATTAATTACGAAATTAATTAATAATCAGGGCTTTTTGGGCCTTTTTTTATTCCACCAGGCCTGATCTGGTCCGTCAGGCTTAACCTTTCTGGTCTGAATATTATACATCTTATTATTGGGTCCAGCAGCCCATTATTAATAAAATCAGGATTTATTTATCCCTATCATTTGCCCCCCAACTTTTGGGAAACATTGATTAGGTTTCACAGAAGTTAAGTCTATTCGTTCCCTTACAGGGTTTCGTTCTTGCGTAAAGTGTGGAGCGACCTACACGTTTACAACGAGTTTTTCCTTTTATTCAGGAATTATTTTGATTTCCAGGAATTTTTCCCTTATTTCCGGGATTTTTTCCCTAATTTCTGGATTTTTCCCTAATTTTTCTGGGATTTTTCCTCATTTTCTGGAATTTTCCCTAATTTTTCTGGGATTTTTCCTTATTTTCTGGAATTTTCCCTAATTTTTCTGGGATTTTTCCTTATTTTCTGGAATTTTCCCTAATTTCCGGGATTTTTTCCCTAATTTCTGGATTTTTCAAATTTCCAGCCCTTTTTTCGACCAGGATCCTAGTCGAAATTTCGACCTGGATCCTAGTCGAAAATAGGGGTCAGCCTTATCATCCTGGTCGAAGGATTTCGACTAGGATCCACGACCTGGATTTCGACCAGGATCCTAGTCGAAATTTCGACCTGGATCTAGGTCGTCAATTCCCCACTTTTAGTTTCTGATTTTGAGCCCTTCGACTAGGATTTCGACCAGGATCCTAGTCGAAATTTCGACCTGGATCCTGGTCGAAAATTCTTTGGTTTTCTTGATTCCTGGTCGAAGAATTTCGACTAGGATTCACGACCTGGATTCACGACCTGGATTTTTAATCCTTATTTCTGTAAAATGCTTGTCTAATTCGACCTCATTCCTAGTCGAAGTTTCGACCTCAATTCAGTTCTGCTTTTTTCGTGAATCTAGTCGAAAAATTTCGAGCAGGGATCACGACCTGGATTTCGACCTGAATCCTGGTCTTTTTTCTCCGTCATTTTCGGGTGTCTGCTCGAAAGTTTTTGAGCAGGATTCACGACCTGGATTTCGACCTGAATCCTGGTCTTTTTTCTCCGTCATTTTCGGGTGTCTGCTCGAAAGTTTTTGAGCAGGATTCACGACCTGGATTTCGACCTGAATCCTGGTCTTTTTTCTCCGTTATTTTCGGGTGTCTGCTCGAAAGTTTTTGAGCAGGATTCACGACCTGGATTTCGACCTGAATCCTGGTCTTACATCTTTTTATTTGGGCCTTACATTTTTTAAGGCTAAAACTGAATTTTCCAAATCCTAATTGGATTTGGGCCTGGATTTCTCTATTGGGCTTTATCAAATATTACTGGGCCTCTTTATTGGGCTTTATCAAATATTACTGGGCCTCTTTATTGGGCTTTATCAAATATTACTGGGCCTCTTTATTGGGCTTTATCAAATATTACTGGGCCTCTTTATTGGGCTTTATCAAATATTACTGGGCCTCTTTATTGGGCTTTATCAAATATTACTGGGCCTCTTTATTGGGCTTTATCAAATATTACTGGGCCTCTTTATTGGGCTTTATCAAATATTACTGGGCCTCTTTACTGGGCTTTATCACACCCTGTTTAGAATGCCCTAGAATTCCTAGGAATATTCTGGAAGATGCTTTCTCCTGGGCTTTTTCTCATGGGCCTTTGTTCTTAATGGGCTTTTTGTCCCTTCAACTTCTTTTTCCTCCTATATAAAGGAATGAGGAAAGGTCACTACTCCTCACTTCCTCATTTCTTTGTTTTCTTCTTCATTCTCCTGCTAAGATTCTCAGAGCAATAACAGCAAGTCGGAGCTTAAAGCCTTTCTCAGGAGTGCTTTTTCAGGTAAGTTTTCTCCCTTTGTTTTTTGTGTTCATTTTTCCATTGTGTGCCATTTTAAGACAGCCTATTTACGTGCCTCATACCTTTTTCAGATGGCTGACAAAAGAATGACTCGTTTGGCCAAGATGAACGTGGCTAGAAAGTCTAATGATTTTCCTATTCGATCGAGGTATACTTCCTTAATCGACATGATCAACACTCGAGGGGACGAGTATCCGTCTGATGCGCATCTAGACGCACACGATCATATCAGCGCCTTACGGGATCCCAAGGAGCTGGAAAAGTTGAGCGGCTGCTTCAAAATCAAAGAACCTTTTAAGCTGGTTCTTGCAGGTCCGGCTGACAGGGCTTGTCAGTGGAAGAAGGACGCGCTATGCGTCTATAGGGATACTCTAAGGGCAGGTATTAGACTCCCTTTTCATCCATTCATTCCTTTACTTTTGGCTGATGTAGGCATCAGCCCTTGCCAGCTTCCCCCCAATTCCTGGAGGTTGATCCTATGCTATCTGTCGCAATGCGCCAAGCACAGCATCCCCACATCTGTTGCTGTTTTCAGGAAGATTTTCCAGTTCAAGAACAGCCCCGATAAAAGTCCGGGTTGGGTTTCTATCAACCAACGCCCCACTATCCCCCATATTGTGAATGGGAAATCCATCCCTGACAACAATTTGGGGTGGAAGAAGGATTTTTTGTTTATAGTTTGGGAGGGTGGAGACTGGGGTTCCCTATTTCGATCTTCTTTTGGGATTGCCGTGGATGGGAGCCCAAATGACATAGCTTTGTCTGAGGAGGAGGCTAGAGGTTTCAACCTCCTGACGCAAGACAACGGCACCTCCCATTCTTGGGATCTTATCCGGGAGACTGTCCTGGTAGAACGCGGCCTCTCGCCCGTTCATAAGAAAAGTAAGTTCCCACCTTCATCTACTTTATTTCCTGCATTTTTATTCCATTAGTTTTCAACTGACTTTGCTTGCCGCAGTGGCTGAGAAGATTGAGGAGGCTACGAAGCCAAAGGACCTGGAAACGACCAGGATGAAAAGGGCTGGGAAGATTTTCAAAGATCCTAGGCTTGGTGATCGCTTCCCTGAGTTCCTCCTTCAGGCTATGGAGCCAAATGAGGAAGGTCCCAGCCAGGTTTTGCGCACCAAGCAGAGGCCAGGGGCCTATTTTCAACCTGCCTGGGGGATCCGGGGCAAGGACTCAATATTGGGCAGCACAGCCCTGTCCAAGGAATGGTCCAAACATTCCATCTCTCCGGTGGACTATCAAGACTTTGTCCTCCAACAGGACTTAGAGGGGAACGAGCTTTTTGGAGCCCAAGCCCTGGCGACAGTACGCACTTTACTTATGCCTTTTACACTTTTCTTTTCATGCTTCTTTTCTAAAGTTTTGCTATTTCTCTTGCAGGCTAACGCCCATTTTCAAGGGGCAATTCACCAAGCTAAGGCTTGGAAGGTTGGCCTGGAAGATGCCAACAAGAAGTTGGAGGAGGCCAACCAAAAAATTGAGGCCCTTGAAGCTCAATTGGCTTCTTCCACTTCTGACCTGGAGACGGCCCGGGCTGAAAACGTAATCTTGAAGGCGCAGAAGGACAAAGCCTTTGACGGCTGGATGGATACCCAAGAATTCAAAGACCTGATGGTGGAGCATGACGCCCTTCTTCACCCAGTCAGCTACAAGGAGGGTTGGGACGCTGCTGTGGAGGCTATCCAGGATGAGTTTCCCGAGATCCTTGAGCAGTCGCCCTTTCCCTGCCCTGTGCGGGTTCCAGAGCTTGGAGGCGTTACTGAGAAGCTTGCTGGCATGATCAGGGATGGAGAAGAGGAGGATTCTTCTGAGGAGGAACTCGAGCCTGCTACTAAGAAGGCAAGGGTGGAAGAACCTTCAAAAGTAGTGCCTCAACAGCCATCATCTCCTGCAGAGGGAACTTCCACAGGGACTTCGGAGGGTTCGACTGAGACTTCTGAAGAGACGACTGAAACTTCCGAGGAGTCGTCGGATAGTGGTTCTGAAGAATCTTAACCTTCCAAGGCCTAATTTTTTTGTATATCTTCTTTATGAACTTTATTTTTATCAGAAGTTGTTACCCTTTGGGATTAAATTTTGTATGTTGCTCCTTCGGCCTCTTATCATTATAGTCTTAATGTGTGTTTAAACATCCTTCAGATAGAAATAACTTAAAACTCTTTAACATGAAGTCTGGTTTTTCAAAACCTTACATAGCATGGGTTCGACCCTAATCAATAATAACTTGACAATGTAAATTCTACTGGAATATAAAATCCTACGCAAGCAAAGCTTCCAGGTGCTTTTAAACCTACTTGCCATAATGACAAGTGAGAATCGTACTTCGCCTATCTTACACGTAGTAAACCTTCAGGTTTTGTGCGTGCCAGGTCCTCGGGACTTCAAAACCATCCACAGTCTCGAGCTTGTAGGTTCCTCTACCTTGAACACTCTTGACTCTGTACGGCCCTTCCCAATTTGGGGCAAGCTTCCCTTTTTGTCCTACACCAGATGCTTCTATCTTCCTCAAGACTAGATCGCCTTGTTTAAAAAACCTTTCTTTAACCCTTAGGTTGTAGTAGAATGAAGCTTTTTTCTGATATTCTACTATCTTTGCATGTGCTTTATCTCGCACTTCATCGATTAAATCCAGGGCTAGCTTCTGCCCTTCCTCGTTTTCTTTCTCATCAAAAGCCTGAATCCTTGGAGAAGAATGTGATATCTCCACGGGAACTACTGCTTCTGCCCCATATGCCAACATGAAAGGGGTCGCACCTGTCGTGACTCTACAGGTAGTCCTATATGCCCATAATATGGGAAGTATCTCATCCACCCAATTATTTCTTGACTTCTCGATCCTCTTCTTTAATCCGTCCAGAATTATTCGATTTGCAACTTCTGCTTGCCCATTAGCTTGTGGGTGAGCGACAGAGGTGAACCGTAACTCAATTTCATTTTCTTCACAGTACTTCTTGAATTCCTCATTATTGAATTGCGTTCCATTGTCAGTGACGAGGATACGGGGAATTCCATATCGGCACATAATATTTTCCCACAGGAATTGTGCAACCTGCTTAGTTGTGATTTTGGCCAAAGGTTTGGCTTCGATCCACTTGGTGAAATAATCAATGGCTACAATCAGAAACTTCCTTTGTGCTGCGGCCATAGGAAAAGGCCCTAGAATATGCATCCCCCACATAGCAAAGGGAATAGGTGAGTTGATAGAGGTCAGCATCTCGGGGGGTTGTCTGGCGACTGGTGCATGCTTCTGACAACGATCACACTTCTTTACATATTCTTTGGCATCAGCCATCATTTCTGGCCAATAGAAGCCTAAACGAGTTATCTTATGAGCCAAGGCCCTGCCCCCCAAGTGTTGCCCACAAATGCCTTCATGCACTTCCTCAAGAGCCAAGCGTGCCTCATCGGGCCTGAGACACCTCAAGTAAGGAACCACGAAAGATCTTTTATATAGAATCCCATCTATCAAAGAGTACCTTAGTGCTCGAACAGTTAACTTCCGTGCCTCAATTGTATCGCTTGGCAACCAACCGGTCTGAATGTGAGCCTTGATGGGATCAATCCATGACGTCCCCAAGCCTACGGGAGCCACAAGTTTAACATCTATGCTTCGTGTCTTCAAAACACGGAAGTACACACTTCCTGAACTTTTTTCAATCTCAGATGAAGCAAACTTTGATAGCGCATCTGCTTTAGCATTTTCTTCCCTTGGAATGTGTTCAACATGGCATTCATTAAATTGGGTCATCACAGCCCTTACTAGGCGAACATACTTTGCCATCGTATCATCCTTTGCTTCAAATTCTCCCTTTACCTGGGATATGATCAACTTCGAGTCTCCACGGACCTTTAAGTTTTCGACTCTAAGTGTCCCAGCTAGACCAAGGCCAGCAATCAGGGCTTCATACTCTGCCTCATTGTTTGTGGTTGGGAAGTCTAGCTTCATGGCATACTCAATTAAGAATCCATCAGGGCTTTGCAAAACCAACCCTGCTCCACTGGAATTTGTTTTTGATGCTCCATCAAAATAGAGAACCCAATATTCTTTCTCCTTGTCCCCATTGTCGACTCCCTTTTCTTGAGGTGTGGTATCTTCCTGCCCCCCGACTTCTTGGTTGGGTATGGTACATTCCACCACGAAGTCAGCTAGTGCCTGGGCTTTTATGGCCATACGTGGCTTATACTTGAGATCGAACTCTCCCAACTCTATTGCCCACTTAATTAGTCTGCCACTTGCCTTGGGACTGTGAATGATATTTCTCAGTGGCTGATTTGTTAGCACTTCAATTTGGTGAGCTTGAAAATAAGGACGCAGCTTTCTTGAAGCCATCACCAAGGCTAAAGCGAATTTCTCAATGGCTGAATAATTCAACTCAGCACCATGCAAAATTTTGCTGACATAGTATACGGGTTTCTGGACTTTCAGTTCCTCCTTAACCAACACCGCGCTCAAGGCGCTTTCTGAAACAGCCAAGTACAAGAATAAAACTTCACCCAGAACTGGCTTGGCCAACAACGGGGCCTGGCCCATATACTTCTTTAACTCTTCAAATGCCTTCTGATTTTCCTCACTCCATACAAAGTCTTTAATGTTCTTTAATGACTTGAAGAATGACAAGCACTTGTCCCCTGACTTGGAGATGAATCGTCCTAGCGCAGCAACCCTTCCTGTGAGTTTCTGAACATCCTTGACAGTTTTTGGGGGTTCCATGTCCAGGATTGCCTTTATTTTATCGGGGTTAGCCTCAATTCCCCTCTTTGAGACCATCAATCCCAAGAATTTTCCAGATCCTACTCCGAAAGCACACTTCGTGGGATTCAACATCATCTTGTGGTACCTCAGGACCTCAAAAGCTTCCCTCAAATGGGTTATATGATCAGTCTTTACTAGACTCTTGACTAGCATGTCATCAACATAGACTTCCATAGTCTTCCCAATAAGATCCTTAAAAATTTTATTCACCAACCTTTGATAGGTGGCTCCTGCATTCTTGAGACCAAACGCCATAACAAGATAACAATAAACACCAAAGTCAGTGATAAATGATACCTTTGGAATGTCATCCTTATGCATTTTGATCTGGTTGTATCCGCTAAATCCATCCATGAAACTCAGCATCTCATGTCCAGCGGTGGCATCAATCAAAGTATCAATTCTAGGCAGCGGAAAACAGTCTTTGGGACATGCATCATTCAGATCGGTGAAGTCTATACACATCCTCCACTTTCCATTAGCCTTCTTCACCATGACAGGGTTTGCTAACCACTCCGGAAATTGAATCTCCTCAATGAAACCAGCCTCTAAGAGCTTTTCCACTTCCTGCTTTATAGCCTCTTGTCTTTCCGGGGCAAAATTTCTTTTCTTTTGTTTCACTGTCTTCCGGCTTGGATCCACGTTTAACTTGTGGGTAATTAACCCCGGGTCTATGCCTGGCATATCAGCTGCTGACCATGCAAACACATCACTATTTTCTTGCAAAAATTTCACTAACTTCCCTCTAAGGGGCTCCTCTAATGTAGCTCCAATGAAAGTCATCCTCTCAGGATTCTTGGGATCTAAAGGAACCGAAACCAATTCTTCTGCTGGCCTTCCTCTATTCTCATCATTTTCTCGAACATCCATATCTTCAATAGGAAGAACCTGCCCCCCGACTCCATCTGCCCTCAAAGAGGCCACATAACAGCTTCTAGCCATTTTTTGATCTCCCCTTTCTTCTCCAATCCCGTTTCGGGTGGGAAACTTCATGACTGAATGGTAGGAAGAGGGGACTGCCTTGAAGGCATGTATCCCTGTTCTCCCCATGATAGCATTATAAGTTGAACTAGCCTTTACCACCACAAAATCCAGCATCTGCGTTGCTTGCCTTGGCTCCGTACCTATGGTGGTTGGTAATTTAATTATCCCTTCCACAGGACATTCTACTCCAGCAAATCCATATATCGGCATGTCGGTTGGTGTCAACTGGGAGTCGTTATACCCCATCCTTAGAAAGGTGTCATGGAGCAAGATATCCACAGAAGCACCATTATCCACAAGGACCCTCTTAACCGGGCTATTTCCTATTATCGGTGTTATGACCAGCGGGTCGTCATGGGGAAACTTCACACCCTCTAGGTCGGAATCATCAAAAGCCAATGTTACTTCTGTCCTGGCCCTCTTCGGGGCTTCTCCAACAATATGCATAACTTCTCTAGTATATGCCTTTCTGGAATTTTTGGACAATCCAGCAGCAGTTGGACCTCCAAAGATCGTGTTTATCACAGGCCCTCGAGGTCTCGGCCCTCCATAAATGGTGTTTATAACTGGTCCTCTAGGTTGGGGATTCCGCCCCTGATCATCTTGGTCCCTCCTACGATCTTCAAAGTTCTTCCTTCCATTATTGTTTCTGTCTCCTCCATCTCCAGTATACTTGTTCAGCCTTCCTTTTCGAATCAAAAACTCAATTTCATCTTTCAACTGCCTACACTCATCGGTGTCATGACCAACATCTTTGTGAAACCTGCAATACTTGCCCTTATCTAGCTTGGCGGGATCAGCCTTCAAGGGCTTAGGCCAGCGAATATCTCTGTCTTTCTCAATCTCCATCAAAATCTGACTTCTGGGGGCATTCAGCTTAGCGTATTCAGTGAACTTTTGCCCAGGTCCTCCCTTCTTGGGGGTTGAATCAGGGTTTTGTTCAGTTCTAGGATACTTATCCTTAGCGATGTACTCCAAATCAGTTTTTCGTTTCTTGCCTCCAGTGGGCTCATTACTTACTACGGTCTTCCTCATACTCTCTTCAACCTTGATATACTTCCCTGCCCTCTCTTGGAGCTGCAACATGCTCTCAGGGGGTCGTTTGGCCAAAGACATCTTGAAAAACTCATCCCTAGTTCCTTGTTGCAGCGCTATCATGGCTACCTTATCATCAAGGTCTGGGACTTTTAAAGCCTCCTTTGTAAAACGATTTAGGTAATCTCTTAAGGATTCTTTAGCTCCCTGCACAAGACTCATAAGAGATGCTGAACTTTTCTCATGGACTCTTCCACTGATGAATTGCTTAATAAAAGCCTGACTTAATTCTCTGAATGATCCAATAGAATTTGGGGGTAGGCGACTGTACCATCTTTGAGCCATACCCGACAGGGTTTGAGGGAAGGCCCGACATTTTATAGCATCATTCACGGGTTGCAGCAGCAGTGCATTAGAGAATGTCCTAACATGATTAGCGGGGTCTCCCGTGCCATCATAGGCTTTGATAATGGGCATCTTAAATTTTCTTGAGATATGGGCATTCATTATCTCTTCTGTGAAGGGTGGAGTTGGATCATCAGGATCTCCAAGGGGAAGGAGATTGCTTGGATCAGTTCTTGGGACAGCAGCCCTTCTTCTTACCGGACCATCCAGGTCTATGATAGGAGGAGGATTTCTCCCCCTAGGAGGTATGTGGGGTCTGGTGGCTTGGTAAGCCTCCAAATCACGCCTCAGCCTTTGGATTTCAGCCTCATGAGCCCTGATCTTTTCCTGCACTTCTTGGGGATTCGCCCCTGGGGTGCTTTGGGGGCGTTGCCTTCCATCGGGCATTGGCTCTTTTCCAGGACGCCTCCTTCTCGGGGCCACTTCATCATCCGAAGATTCGGAGTCTCTCTCAGTGTATGGACCAGAAAATTCCCGATCCTCAGGGATAGGATCCAAACCTCGTATATAGGGGGGCGACCGCCCCCGTGCTTCGCTTCGCCCAGCATATCCACTTCCTCCAACCTCAGGGTGAAGGGGCATCCCATAAGGGGGGTTAGTAGTAACAATAGTTGAGTATTCATACCCGACGGGTCGAGAATTCACAGGTATATGTATTTGTTGAACTTGAGGATTCGTACCTTGAACAGTCGGGGGAGTTGTCCCTTGTGGCTGAGGATGAGTTGCCCCTGTCTGGGCTTCCCCCTGAGTAGATGCATAAGTTGAATGGGGAGGAACCTCCACGGTTGATGAAATCACCTGGGTTGTCCCTGATGGTGTTCCCTCCTCCAGAGTGCTGGTTGTTCTCCGTGTTCTCGCCATGGTTGTTGTTGCGTAGTTTCCCACAGACGGCGCCAAATGTTATGGATTAAAACTACTATATATAATTGCTGTATTTAATACTAAGGAACGTGAGCTTCGAGGCTCGGTTTGACTGCTCTTGTGTTTCGTGACTCAATCTGCCTTAACAAGATGCCTACGTACCTTGCTGATTGCCAAGGATCAAGTCAAAAAACGTAGTTCTGATTGGTGGGGGTGAGACCCCTTATATAGATGTGGGAGTCCTTGAATTGGACTTGGTATAGGAGACTTGGTGGATAAGCCTCTGAATTAGGATAGACTTAGGAGTCCTAGGAAGTAGGAAGCTGATTCCTTATCCTTTTAGGTCCCTTTGAGGCTAATCTCTAAGGACTTATATCCTCATCGGGACTCTTTTCAACATCTGATTTCTCCCTTATTAATTAATTACGAAATTAATTAATAATCAGGGCTTTTTGGGCCTTTTTTTATTCCACCAGGCCTGATCTGGTCCGTCAGGCTTAACCTTTCTGGTCTGAATATTATACATCTTATTATTGGGTCCAGCAGCCCATTATTAATAAAATCAGGATTTATTTATCCCTATCACTGTCATCACTAGCCATCTCCACATTATCAAACTTGAGGTTTTCATGGAAATCTCCATCTTGCAGTCCTTCAATCTTTTTGTCATCAAACACAACATGTACTGATACCATAACAATGTTGATTCTTAGATTGTAGACTCTATATGCCTTTCCCACAGCATATCCAACAAAAATTTCTTCATCTACTTTAGCATCAAACTTCCCATGTTGATCAGTTTGATTCCTTAAGATATAACATTTGCAGCCAAAGACATGAAGAAAATTTAGAGTTGGCTTCCCATGTTAGCACCTTGCTTGATTAACCAAAGAGATATTCTGAGTGTAGCAGGCAGTATTCCCAGCTTCAACCCAAAAATATATTGGTAATTTTGATTCTTCAAGCATTGTCCTTGCAGCTTCAATAAGGGATCTGTTCTTTCTTTCCACTACTCCATTTTGTTATGGAGTTCTTGCTACAGAAAACTCATGCATAATCCCATTATCTTCACAAAATGATCTCATCACAGAATTCTTGAACTTAGTTCCATTATCACTCCTAATTCTTCTTACTTTAAAATCAGGATGATTGTTGACTTCCCTTATGTGATTGATGATGATTTCACTAGCTTCATCTTTAGACTTTAAGAAATATGTCCATGAGAACTTTGAGAAATCATCCATAATTACTAGGCAAAATCTTTTCCTTGAGATAAACAACACATTGACCGGTCCAAATAAATCCATGTGTAACAATTGTAAAGGTTCTTCAATTGTTGAATCAAGCTTCTTTCTGAATGATGCTTTATCCGTTTTCCTCTCTGAAAGGCATCACACAATCCATCCTTAGTAAACTCCACTTGAGGAATACCTCTAACCAGTTCTTTCTTGACAAGCTCATTCATGGTCTTGAAGTTTAGATGGGACAGCTTCTTGTGCCATAGCCAACTTTTATCTTGACTTGCTTTACTGAGAAGACAAGTGACAGATTATGCATTAGATGAGTTGAAGTCAGCTAGATACACATTCCTTTTCTCACTCCAGTGAGAACCACTTTGTTGTTATTTTTATTTGTCACGACACAGCTTCTGAATTGAAGGTTACTGAGTTGCCCTTATCACAAAGCTGGCTGATACTCAACAAATTATGCTTGAGACCATCCACTAGGGCAACCTCTTCAATGATGACATTGTCTTTTAAAATCAAGCCATATCCCACAGTATAACTTTTGTTGTCATCTCCAAAAGTAATGTTTGGGCCAGCTCTTTCCTTGAACTCAGTGAGCATGGTAGAATCTCCAGTCATGTGCATTGAGCAACCACTATCCAGATACCAAAGATTCTTTCTATTTCCCTGCACACATCAAAATCAAATCAAGTTGATTTTGGTACCCCAAGTTTCCTTAAATCCTGACTTGTTAGCTTTCTTCTTTGGTTTCTTAGGTTTGATCTCATTTAACTTGGGAATTTCTGATTCATCCTTAGTCATTTGAGTTGAACCTTTGAAACCAGTCATTAGAACAGAATTATCATGCACATTTGATTTACAGGGAAAGGCATGCTATTTGCAAACATGTTATTCTAGTAAGGCATGCTAAATGGCATTTGAGGCATACTAAATGCAGCATAATAAGGATTAGGTGCAAATGGCATGTTAGCAAATTGTGCATTCATATTATGAGCAGACATAGCATTCATAGGCATGGTAGGCATGGCAGTCATGTTGGAAAAAGAAGAGGGTGCAGACATGGAAGTAGGCATAGCAAGTTTACAATTAACAGACAAATGATTAACACTACCACACATAACACCGATTTTTCTGGGTGCATATTTATCAGGTATGTAGTTGTTATGTTTGTTAATTCCTACTTTCCCATTTCTATTATTTTTCTTTTTAGCTTCTGTTTTAACCTCAATATTTTCTAATATGTCATTTAATTGCTTAATAGATAGATGACCAACATTAACTTTCTTTTCCTTCTTGACTTGACTTGATTTTCCTGGAATAAAGTTCTTGGAAACTGATCCATATTTCTCATTCAACTTAGCTAGCTTAGCTTTGCTAATAGGTTTACTCATAGCCGACGGATGTGGCTCCTTGTCACTCAATGGATAATCCTTCTGATTATCTTATGGATAATTTTTATTATCCGTCGAGTCCACATCTGTCAGCAATCCTTCAACCAAATTGGACTCAAGCTTCTCTTTACTCTTCTTCCAGGATGCATCACAAAAGGACTCAATACCTTGAACTTTAGTGATTTGAGTATGGACATCTCTGGATGATTTCCATGCCTTAATCACTTCTTGTTCTCATTCAAGCTACTTCTTTAAAATCTTTTCTTTCTTCAAGGACTCAGTTAATTCATCCTTCGCAAACTTACACTTAATTCTCAATTTTTCAAATTCAATAAACTGAGACTCTAGTACATTATTCCTCTCACTTAAAAACAAATTGTTTTTTTTAATTTTAGCATTTTCCTTAGTGGGGGACTTAAGTGTAACACGCCAGTGATATAATTCTATGGACATGTCATTTATTGCATCATTACACTCAGCTTTGGATAAATGTGCTAGGTTAGTGGTGATTACCTGATTGCTTGAAGAACTTGTTTCTGTTTCATCAGATTTGGCCATTAGGGCTAGATTGACATAGCTTGTTTCTTTATCTTCATCCAAACCATCTGCAGCCCAGTCATTTTCCTGTGTGATGAATGCCCTTTCTTTTTGTTTGAGCAAATCAAAGTATTTCTGTTTATAATCAACAGGCTCAAACTTCTTCTTGCTAGAATCAGACTTTCTAAATTCACTGGCAAAATGCCCTGCCAAGCCACATTTGAAACATTTGAATTTGGATTTATCCACCATATTTCTACTTGGCTTGGCTGCTCCAAAAATATTTTTGAATTTGAGCTTGGAAAATCTTCTAGATAGGAATGCTAGATGTTCATCAATATCATCCATGTCATCTTGGCTCAAATGATCTTTATTTTCAGCTACCAGCCCTTTACCCTTGCTTTCACAGACCTTTAATATAGACTCAACAGTTTCTACCTTCATCTCTTTCTCCTTTTCTAACTCAGCAACCAATGCTATGGACCCTCCTTTTTTCCTTCCTTTCTCCATCTTCTCATCTTGCTCTATTTCAAGCTCATAAGTTTTGAGGATGCCATATAGTCTCTCCAAGGTGAACTCCTTGTAATCCTGAGAATTTCTCAATGAGACTGTCATTGGCTTCCACTCTTTTGGAAGAGATCTAAGGAACTTGAGGTTAGAGTCTTTTGTTTGATAGACTCTTCCATGCAACTTCAGAGCATTTAGTAGCTTTTGAAATCTACTAAAAATATCAGTGAGAGACTCACTTTATTCACAATGGAAATGCTCATATTGTTGAATCAATAGCTGCATCTTGTTCTCCCTTACTTGCTCAGTACCATCACAAATAATTTAGATTGTGTCCCAAACCTCTTTGGTTATTTTACAGTTAATGATGTTATCAAACATATCACCATCAACTCCATTGAACAATATGTTCATGGCCTTCTTATCTTTCCTCACTTGCTCAATATCAGGGTCTGACCATTCATGCCAAGGTTTGGGAAAAAATGGTTTGTTGCCAGTTGCAGCTCTCGTTGGTAAATGAGGACCTCTCTCTATGCAATCCACATATGCCTCATCTTGGGAAAGAAGATGTAGGTGCATTTTCACCTTCCAGTGGTGATAATTATCTTGGTCCAGAAATGGAATTTTGACTCCAACATCCTTCTTGTTCATCTTGTTGTTTGTTGTGATCTTTACACTCTTTGTACTTCAAGAGCTTGCTCTGATACCAATTATTATTCCCTAACAATACAACAAGAATTACAGAAGGTGGGTTGAATGTAATTCTGGCTCCTTTTTCAGACTTTAAAACAGTTCTTACTTAATACATATAACAGTGTATGATTTGCTAAGGTGCGGAAATGAAATATAATTGAAATAAAAAACACTAATTAATAAAACACAGGCTTTAAAACTTTCTGGTGAATTTGAATGTATCCACCAGAGATATATATATATATATATATATATATATATATATATATCAGTTTGAGAACTCTGTGTAGCTTAAAATGGCTCACATCTACTTTACAAGTAAAACAAACAAACTACAGAGAAATTCTTGACAAGTACAGCTTTTTCTATCTCTCTTTAAAATGTGTTTTCTTAGTTGAATGTTCTACTAGCTACACTTGGTTTATATATCACCAAATTTACATGACAATAAGACAAGATAATAAAACAAAATATATCTAGTCTAACTTCATGCTCATTCACTACTATATTCCAGTATCTTTGAATGTCTTCATAATTGCATGGAAATGGTAATGCTTCTTTATTCTCAAATTCCTGCTTAACAGGCTGCCACATTCCTTTTGCAAACACCCAACGCATGTGACTGTGTTGTCACTGTCAACAGATATTTGAATTTGATCATTCATCGGGTACATGTTTGTCATCCATCGGGAAGCTTTGTTGATCATCCGTCGGGTAGCTTTGTTGATCATCCGTCGGGTAGCTATTTGTCACTTGACTCCATTTCACTTATACAGAATTACAAGATATCACATATTTATAATTAATAAACCTATTCTGCATATCCATTAGTGGTCAACATGACTCATATACTCCTACAAGATCTACACAAAGTTGATTGCAGAATTGTGCTACAATTCTTATTATTACATAAGCTACTCACTCATTGGATGTTAATCTATCATCCGTCGGGACTATAAAGTTTATCCGTCGGGACTATATTAGATCATCTGCGAGTGCTACAAAATTCACTAAGTTAAATCTACTAAGGTGATTTGATTAACTTATCATCAAGTTCACAACATATTCCTAACACCGAGTTCTTATCTTTATGATGAAAAATTTAACATTCCAATTTCACCAACAAGTCTAGTGAAAGTTGCTTCATTCAAAGGTTTAGTGAAAATTTCAGCTAATTGTTTTTCTATAGGAACAAAAATGAGCTCAATAGTACCATTTGCAGCATAATTTCTGATAAAATGGTACCTTATATCAATGTGCTTGATTCTAGAATGATTAACTAGATTGGCAACAATAGATATGACACTAGTATTGCCACACATGATTGGAATTTTATTTAACACTAGGCCATAGTCCATTAGTTGATTTCTAATTCAAAGCACTTGAGCACAACAACTTCCTGTAGCTATGTATTCAGCCTCAACTGTAGAAGTGGACAAAAATTGATGTTTCTTACTGTACCAAGATACAAGTCTTTGTCCAAGAAATTGACATCTTCCATTAGTACTCTTCCTGTCAACCTTGCATCCAGCAAAATCTGCATTTGTGTATCCAACAGCTTCAAAACCAGTTCCCTTAGGATATCATAATCCCAAGTTTGTTGTTCCCTTCAAATATCTAAAAATTCTCTTTACTGCCATCAAGTGTGATTCTTCGGGATTTGCTTGAAATCTAGCACGTAAACATGTTGCAAACATGATGTCTGTTCTACTAACAGTTAGGTATAGCAAAGATCCAACCATTCCTTTATAGCCAGATATGTCTACACTTTTTCCTTTCTTATCTTCATCCAACTTGTTAGCTGTAGACATTGTGCAGATGTTGGTGAGCAGTCAACCATTCCAAACTTCTTCAATAAATCCTTAACATATTTGGTTTGACTGATGAAGATGTAATCACTTCTTTGACCAACTTGAAGGCCAAGGAAGTAACTGAGCTCTCCCATCATGCTCATCTCATATTCACTCTGCATGAGTCATGAAAATCTTTGACATAACTTTTCATTAGTAGACCCAAAAATATATCATCCGCATAGATTTGAACTAGGATAATATCATCATGATGCTTCTTATAAAATAGAGTCTTATCAATTGTCCCTCTGGTAAATCCATGTTTGATCAAGAAATCTGATAGAGTGTCATACCATTCTCAAGGTGTTTGCTTTAAACAATAGAGATCTTTTAACAATTTATGAACAAAGTCTGGAAATTCTGGATTTTCAAAGCCAGGTGGCTGTTGCACATAGACTTCCTCTTTCAATCCACCATTGAGGAATGCACTTTTCACATCCATTTGATATACCTTAAAATTTGAGTGTGCAGCAAATACAAGGAAGATTCTTATTGCTTCAAGTTTTGTAACTGGAGCAAAAGTTTCATCATAGTTAATTCCTTCTTCTTGTGAGTAGCCTTTAGCAACCAGTCTTGCTTTATTTCTTGTCACAATTCTATTTTCATCCATCTTATTTTTATACACCCATTTTGTTTCAATAATGCTTCTATTTCTTGTTGTAGAAACCAATTACCAAACTTTATTTCCCTTAAACTGATTTAATTATTTCTGCATGGTAGGTATCCAGTCAGGATCAAGCAAGGCCTCTTCAGTTTTCTTTGGCTCAATTTGAAACAGAAATATGCATGCATGCATTCATTTGCAGTAGCACTTCTAGTTCTCACTCTAGCATTGGGATCATGTTAGGGCGAAAACATGCACTAATATTCATGCAAGTATACGCGTTCGCAAGTAATATAGAATACTTTCTAGTTCGTTCCCTCAGAGACTCAGACTAAATTATTGTCTAATTAAACTCACTCACCAATGTATGATTACTTCTCAATGTTAAGATACTAACACTTAAAATTGTTGATTAAATATTAACTATAATTAACTACTTAATTAATCACTTAACTAACACTTCAATTTATCAATAATAAAACACTCATGAGATCACAACTTCATTATTACTTCCTTCTATAGCCATTGTTATTACCTTTAGCATGTGACAGTGATGATATTAATCGAATAACACGAAACTGATAAAAGCCAACTTTTATTGTACTAATACCATTCTACCAAGCATCCACAATTAAGATAGAAGTTGAATAGTCATCAATTATGTTGAGTTCCCATATGTCTATAGAAATTGACAACACAACGATTTAAGCACAAGTTATTCCTTTTGATTACATAGGGCAAATAAAACTGTTAGAGTTACCCACTAATCATGCACAACGTACATGAACCTATGCTAGCATGGCAAGTTCTAAATCTCAAGATCCACCGTCGCTTCACAAGAGATTAACACCCTATCTTATATGTTCGCGACGCACATAAGACGAATACGCACAACCAATACTAGATATCATGCAATCATCACACACTAAAGTATTAAACAATTAACTAAAGAATTCCATAATAAATTCGTTGCAACCCCATGATCACGATTAGCCCATAATAGCACTTATCGTCATCATGGGTTCATATGAAATCATGATAAACAAACATAAGAAAATAATAACTAAACTTATTATATTAAAACAGAGTACGTCACAAGAGTAAATAAGTTCAAAGCAAGAAAACTAGCATCCAACGTTACAACGAAACAAGAATCACAAGAAGATATGCTTCCTCTTCGTTGCGGTGTGCTAAATCGGTCTTCTTCCTTATCTCCTTCGCTCCTTGCGTAAAAACACAATCTTCTTCAATCCACACTTGTGAAAACGTCTCAAATCTACTTATATAATAGTCCCATAAAACTCAGATTACATAGAAGTGGAAACCAAACAGAAGTAGAAGTCCTAAAATAATTTGTCTTTTTTCCCGACCCTGCGCGGCCGCTCAGCATAGCTGAGCGGGCGCTCAGCTTGCTGCGCGGCCGCTCAGCAATGCTGAGCGGGCGCTCAGACCTCTACTGGAAAAATTCTTATTTCGCTCCATTTCTTCGCCGTAATCTGCCCGTTTCTTTCCTCTCGCAATGGTGAACACATGCCAAGGCTTATTCTTGATGATTCCTCCCCCGAAATGCAACTAAAACCCTGAAATGCATAAACACTAGAAAAACGCATCAAATACACAAAATACTTGATTTCAAGACACCAATTTAAGCCATTTTAAGACGTTCTAAGTGGTATAAAATGCCACTTATCACACCCCCAAACTTAAATCGATGCTTGTCCTCAAGCGTCACAGACTCAAAAACAAATAAAAACATGCATGAATGCAATCTATATGAAAATGCAGCGATCCCCCTTACTACAATTAACCAACCAAATTGTCACATCTCAACGAATGCAGTTAGACAACTAAAGATCAATAAACTCATGCAACCGGACATACAGCCAGAAACGTGGTGTGTGTAAATGCTTAACAGATATGCTTCGGAACTAGACCAATTACTATGACTAGACTATCCTCAAGGCAATCCTACGATTATACAAAGAATAAAAAAAAATTCTAGGCACAAAGTGATATACAACACTACAAGAACTCTGGAGCTTACTACGGAATCGTGCTTTTTATTTACAACTCAAATGCTTATTTGACCGTGCAATGAGTGAGGTCCACAAAAGACTTATACAATGGTATCCATGTAACGAGCGTTAGGTTAGCGGATCCCAGACTCTAAAAGCCTTAGGTCACTAGGCACAAAGTCCCCTAAGAACTTAATAACTCGAATACCAAAGAGCCCAATCTTGATCAATTATGCAATTTTTTTTTTTTATTTATAACTTCTGAGCAAGTGCGTTTCGCTCCATCTTGCTCAACCCTAGACTACTCGCATCATATGCGAGCTGGCTACTAGCCATTTGACGCCTAGCCACAACCAGCAACAACTTCCATATTTTTTCTCCAAAATTTTTTTCTTTTTCATGCCTTTATCACTAAGAACCTATAATCGAATTCTAAGCATAATAAGCAGATTGACCTTGAAAACAACCAAATCATAACAACAATCTAGCCCTTACGCATTCTCTAAGACTTAGTGGACTTACAATTGTTTCTAGCATGCATATCAACCTACACAACTTCATATCACTTTAATGCTATCACTACACTCGCATCAATATCACAATTCAGTCGATAAATCATTGCAAAAGGGATCATGGTACATGCATGAGCTACATGACATTCATAACAAACAAAAAAATAAAAAACTATATGGCATAAATTATACAACTATATGAACTAAACTATCATGAATATGCAACTAAATGACACACACACAATATTCCTTAACTACCACCCCCAAACTAAAAATCTTCACTGTCCTCAGTGAAAGTAGTAGAAAGGAACACAGGGTATACCTACTCGGAGTCATCATCATCATCACCCTCAGTGGGTGGAGTATCAGGCGGCGGGTATGCAGAGTCCTCACCAAAAACTGGCCACTGGATATCAGCTCCAAGGCCTCGAAAAGCAGTCCCTAACGCAAGGGTGAGCTCCTGAGCAAACCTGATCTGCGTCTCATACATGGCATCCATCCACCGTGAAAGCCTCCTATACTGGGCATCAACCATCTCAGCACCCTCCTGAGCTCTCGAAGAACCAGCCTCATCACGCCCTGGCCTAGCCATAGTAGCACCTCGTGCTGGACGCCCTCCTGGAAGACGATAACCCAGCCCATGCTCCTCAGGCTCACCATCGGTCCACTCCTGTATCCCATTTAGAGTGCCAGAATCAATCGGAGCTGCTGGCAACTGCAACTGCTCATGAGCCGGCCAGTTCACTCCCACTGCTCGGCATAGCTTCGTAACCGTAGATGCATAAGGGATGTTCATATGTTTCGCTCCCCTCAAAAACTTCAGAATTCCTTGGTAGATAAACTCACCAAGGTCCACATAGTATTCCTCATTCAGAATTCCCCACAACAACTGTGCTCTCTCAACTGTGACCTCGTGTGCATGCGAAGAAGGCAAAATATTAGCACAAATAAATGCATTCCATGCACGGGCATACCTGTTCATGGCGATCGCCGGAAAGTGACGATACTCATTAGTGTCGGTCCTGCAGGTCCAAACTGTGCCCGGTCGACAGAGAGTCGCACAAATCAAATCCAAGTCAAAATCCTCAGCAGTCTTTTCATTCCTGTCCTCCTCCTCGGGCTTCCTCTCTCGCTGTCCAATCACACGGCGAATCGCCGCAGGATGATAACCAACCGTCAGCCCTCGGAACACAGAAAACCATTCTTTTCGGCCTTCGCGTTCGCGTAGAACTCGCGAACAACGCTCATCGGTACCGCTTCGGGTGACTCACAAAAAGCTATCCACCCCTTCTCTGCAATCATGGGCAGCAACTCACCATCCCTCCCCGATGGTAAAAACCCCCTCTCCTTCAGAATCGGCTTCCCCAACAGCCTAGTGTACTCCTCCTCCGCGGCTCTGTCAGTTAACCGAGGCCTTGCAGCAGTACCCCTCGATGAATCAGTAGTAGGAACTGTGCTGCTGCTGTCAATAGTGCGTGCTCTCTTGGGTGCCATTGATTCGTGAATAAAAGTGTGTAAGAACTAATTTTTGATTTTTGTGAGAGGGTTTAAGTGTAGGAAGTTTTATGGGAGATATGTAGGATAGGTGTATGTATATATAGGGTGTGAATTAGATTAGGGTTTGGAAATTAAGGGGTAACATGATGGGGTAGTGGGAACAAATCGTGGGTTTATGGGCTAAAACTATTTTTGTGTGTGTGTTTTTTTTTTCTGAACTGTAAAAAAATTTCTGGTACTCGACCCCTGAGCGGTCGCTCAGCAAAACTGAGCGGGCGCTCAGCTTACTGCGCGATCGCTCAGCAAAGCTGAGCGGGCGCTCAGGGGGTCACTGGAATTTTTTTTTTCAGCCCCTGTTTTCTGATTTTTTTATATTTTTGGATAGGTTATTAACTTCTAAGGGTTCCTGTAACAACAATTCATGGGTTGCCTCCCACACAGCGCTTCTTTTTCATCATTAGCTTGACGTTTCGTACCCTTCTCAAGTAGTCAACAAAATGGCATTAACCACTTCTCGGTTTGCCATGTCCCCATAGTAGTGCTTCAACCGCTGACCGTTAACCTTGAATGCTTGGTCCGGATCATTCTCAAAAATTTCCACCGCTCCATGTGGAAACACAGTTTTGACAATAAAAGGTCCAGACCACCTTGATTTCAACTTCCCAGGAAAAAGTCAGAGCCAAGAGTTGAATAAGAGAACTTGTTGCCCTGGCACAAATAACTTTGGATGTAGCTTTCTATCGTGCCACCTCTTCACCTTTTCCTTATACATTTTGTTATTTTCGTACGCTTGAAGTCGAAATTCATCAAGTTCATTAAGCTGAAGCATTCTTTTCTTACCAGCTGCATCTAAATCCAGGTTCAACTTCTTCAATGCCCAGTAGGCCTTATGCTCAAGCTCCGCAGGTAGATGACATCCCTTACCGTACACCAACTGAAATGGTGACATCCCAAGTGGAGTTTTGTATGCTGTTCTGTAAGCCCAAACAGCTTCATCGAGCTTTAAAGACCAATCCTTCCTTGACGGACAAACAACCTTCTCTAGAATGCGCTTTATCTCTCTGTTAGACACTTCCGCTTGACCATTTGTTTGCGGATGATAGGCAGTAGCTACTCGATGATTCACACTATAATGCTGCATCATAGAAGTGAACTTACGGTTGCAAAAATGCGATCCTTCATCACTTATGATTACCCGAGGTGTGCCAAACCTTGTGAAAAATTGCTTATGAAGAAAATTTAGCACTGCCTTTGCATCATTTGTCGGTAAAGCTTTAACTTCGACCCATATTGAGACATAATCGACTGCCAGCAAGATGTACTGATTATTGCAAGACGAGATAAAAGGCCCCATGAAATCGATTCCCCACACATCAAAGACCTCGACTTCAAGCATCACATTTAATGGCATCTCATCCTTCCTTGACAAATTTTCCACTCTTTGGCAATGATCACACCTTAAAACAAACTGATGAGCATCCTTGAACAAAGTAGGCCAGAAAAAACCTGCTTGCAGAATACGAGCTGCCGTCTTCTCACCGCCATAGTGTCCACCATAAACCGTGGAATGGGAGTCTCGTAATATCCCCTCCGTCTCACAGAACGGGATACATCTCCTGATGATCTGGTCAGCTCCCTGTCTAAACAAATATGGTTCATCCCACATATACCACTTCACCTCATTCAGAAACTTCTTCTTTTGAGCGGATGTCAAATTAGGAGGCATTATATTGCTGACGAGATAGTTTACAATATCTGCAAACCATGGTTCTTCCTCCTGAATTGCAAACAACTGCTCATCCGGAAAAGATTCATTGATTAACGTCCTATCTTGTGAAGTAGAATCGGGATTCTCCAACCTAGAGAGATGGTCAGCTACTTGATTCTCAGTACCTTTTCTATCTTTGATCTCTAACTCAAATTCCTAAAGTAAAAGCACCCAACGAATGAGTCTCGGCTTCGAATCCTTCTTGGAAACCAGATAGCGAATAGCTGCATGATCAGTGAATACTGTTACTTTCGTACCAAGCAGATAAGATCGAAATTTCTCAAAACCAAAGACTATAGCCAAAAGCTCCTTCTCAGTAGTGGTGTAGTTCAATTGGGCACCATTTAAAGTCTTACTCGCATAGTACACCACATGGAAGAGATTTTTCTTGCGTTGTCCCAGAACTGCACCTACCGCATAATCACTTGCATCACACATCATCTTAAACGGTTCTGTCCAATCTGGTGTTGTAATAACTGGTGCAGTGATCAAACTCTTCTTGAGAGTCTCGAATGCTGCCAAACATTCATCATCAAATTTGAAAGGCACATCTTTCTCAAACAAATTGCACAACGGCTTAGATATCTTTGAAAAGTCCTTGATGAATCGCCGATAAAAACCCGCATGACCAAGAAAACTACGGATTCCTTTCACAGAATTAGGTGGGGGAAGATTTTCAATGACTCCCACCTTGGCCTTGTCCACCTCCAGACCCTTGCTAGAGACTTTATGCCCAAGGCTAATGCCTTCACGCACCATAAAATGACATTTCTCCCAATTGAGCACCAAATTAGTTTCCACGCATCTTTTGAGTATGGCGCGCAGATTATTCAAACATTCATCATATGAGTGTCCAAAGACGGAGAAGTCATCCATGAACACTTCGACGTTATTTCCAATCATGTCAGAGAATATAGCCATCATACATCTCTGAAAGGTGGCCGGGGCGCCACATAACCCAAACGAAACTCTGCGAAAAGCAAACGTGCCAAATGGACAAGTGAAGGTAGTCTTTTCCTGATCCTCTGGTGCAATACAAATCTGATTATACCCGGAATAACCATCCAGAAGACAAAAATACTCATGACCCTCCAATCTGTCAAGCATCTGATCAATAAATGGAAGAGGGAAGTGATCCTTCCTTGTGGCTTTGTTCAATTTTCTATAATCCATGTATACTCTCCATCCTGTAACTGTTCGAGTAGGGATGAGCTCATTCTTTTCATTTGCGACCATAGTGATACCTCCCTTCTTAGGTACACATTGTACGGGGCTCACCCACGAGCTGTCAGATATAGGATAAATGATGCCTGCATCTAGCCATTTCAGAATTTCTTTCTTCACCACCTCCTTCATGATGGGATTCAGTCTTCGCTGTTGTTCCACAGTTGGCTTACTACCTTCCTCTAGCAGAATTTTATGCATGCAATATGAAGGACTTATCCCCTTGATGTCTGCTATGGTCCATCCTATAGCCGATTTGAATTCTCTCAAAATCCTTAAGAGCTTGTCTTCCTCACTACCTGAAAGGTCAGATGAAATAATAACAGGTAACGTAGATGAATCACCTAAAAAAGCATACCTCAAGTGCTCAGGTAATGGCTTGAGCTCCAAGGTAGGTGCTTCCTCTATTGATGGTTTGAGCTTCCCTTCAGCGTTCTTAAGGTCAGAAGTACCAAGAGATTCAAATGGTATGTCCAGCTTTCGCTTCCAGGGAGAAGCATTCAGATATTGTAATTGCTCGTTGCTATCTTCATCATCGCTGTCAAAATCCCCCACTAAGGCCTTTTCCAATGCATCAGACATTAGCATGTGATCGAGTTCCGAAGTAACCGCAGAATCAATCACATCCAATTTTAAGCACTCCTCATCTTCTGTAGGGAATTTCATTGCCTTGAATACGTTGAAGGTCACATCCTGATCTTGGACCCGCATAGTAAGTTCACCGTTTTGCACATCTATCAAGGTATGGCCAGTAGCCAAGAAAGGCCTTCCCAAGATTATGGGAATCTTCTTATCTTCCTCAAAATCCAGAATAACAAAATCTGCAGGAAAGAAGAGCTTATCCACCTTGACGAGCACATCCTCAACTATGCCCCTTGGGTAAGTAATGGAACGGTCAGCCAATTGTAGCGACATGTATGTGGGTTTTGGATCAGGCAGATCCAGCTTTTTAAAGATCGACAACGGCATCAGATTAATGCTTGCTCCCAAATCACAAAGGCACTTGTCAAAAGTCAGATTGCCAATGGTGCAAGGAATGGTGAAGCTTCCTAGATCTTTCAGTTTTGGTGGTAACTTTTGCTGCAGAACAGCGCTGCATTCTTCCGTGAGAGCAACGGTTTCAAGGTCATCCAGTTTCACCTTCCTTGAAAGAATAGTCTTCATAAACTTCGCATAACTAGGCATTTGTTCAAGAGCCTCAGCGAAAGGTATATTGATGTGAAGTTTCTTGAACACCTCCAGAAACTTCCCGAACTGTCTATCCAGCTTTTGTTGCTGCAATCTCTTAGGAAAGGGTGGTGGAGGATAGAGCTGTTTCTCCCCTATATTAGCCTCAGGCAGAGTGTGTTCAACAGTAGTCTTCCTTGGTTCCGCCGTTTTCTCCTTTTCCTTAGATTCTTCATCTCTAATTTCAGCTTCTACTTCTTTTGCCTTTTCAGAATCAGCTACTTTTCCAGACCTTAAGGTAATAGCCTTGACTTGCTCTTTAGCTTCCTTCCTGCTTGGTACTTCCGTGTCACTGGGAAGAGTGTCAGGTTGATGATTGAGCACTGCATTGGCTAATTGACCGATTTGATTTTCCAAGGTCTTGATAGAAACCGCCTGACTCTTGCACAACAGCTTAAGTTCCTCAAAATCAGCACTAGTAGGTGCAGCTGCACTTCCCTGTTGAGGATATGATTGCCTTGTAGCATACTGTTGCGGTTGCTGGAATCCAGGTGGGTTAAACTGTTTACTCACTCCTTGCTGATATGGTGGCTGAATAGCATTCTGATTATTCCCCCAGCTGAAATTTGGATGATTTCTGTTGTTAGGATGATAGGTCGCTGGCACAGGCTGCTGTTGTCGCTGATAATTATTCACATACTGAACAGATTCATTGACAAGAGAACACTGATCCATAGCATGAGAACCTGCACAAAGCTCACAAACCATAGCTATTTGATTAACTCCATACGTAGCCAGAGAATCAACCTTCATTGATAGCGCTTGGAGCTGGGCTGCAATAGCGGTGGCTGCATCAACTTCCAGAATACCTGCTACCTTGCCTGACATCATCCTCTGAGCTGGGTTTTGATGTTCATTTGCAGCCATCATCTCTATAAGATTATACGTCTCAGTATAGCTTTTAGCCCATAAGGCGCCTCCAGCTGCTGCATCGAGCATGGGCCGAGATTGGGCCCCCAAACCATTATAGAAACCAGTGATCACCATCCAATCCGGCATTCCATGATGTGGACATTTTCTCAACATTTCCTTGTAGCGTTCCCAAGCCTCGCACATAGATTCTGTAGGTTGCTGCGCAAACTGAGTAAGAGCACTCCTCATAGCAGCAGTCTTTGCCATCGGATAAAACTTCACCAGAAACTTTTGCGCAAGATCTTGCCACGTAGTGATGGACCCAGCTGGTTCAAAATGTAACCAGTCTTTAGCCTTGTCCCTCAGTGAGAATGGGAAAAGCCTCAACTTGATAGCCTCATCAGTCACGCCATTATACTTAAAAGTGCTGCAGATCTCGACAAAATTCCTTATGTGCATGTTGGGGTCTTCAGTTGCCGCTCCTCCAAAAGAAACAGAATTCTGCACCATCTGAATAGTGCCCGGCTTGATTTCAAAGGTGTTAGCTTGAATAGCCGGATGAAGGATGCTTGACTGAATGTCATAAATTTTAGGCCGAGAAAAATCCATAAGAGCTGGATCAGCTTGAACAATACGATCTCCCATATTTACTGGTTCTTTCTGCTCAGTTCCTGAATCCGAATCCTCAAAATCTAACTTCTCCGGAATATCAAGAACTTCGTCTGTCTTCTCAGCTGTATCTAAAGTCCTCTTGCGAGCACAAGAACGAGTTTGCATAAACGCTTGCTAAATTACCTGAAACACAACCGGAAAAAATAAGTAACTACTACGTCCTAATCACTGAGTCCTAATGACCAATGATGGTAAGTACATAAACTAAACAAATACGCCGAGTCCCCGGCAGCGGCGCCAAAAACTTGTTAGGGCGAAAACACGCACTAATATTCACGCAAGTATACGCGTTCGCAAGTAATATAGAATACTTTCTAGTTCGTTCCCTCAGAGACTCAGACTAAATTATTGTCTAATTAAACTCATTCACCAATGTATGATTACTTCTCAATGTTAAGATACTAACACTTAAAATTGTTGATTAAATATTAACTATAATTAACTACTTAATTAATCACTTAACTAACACTTCAATTTATCAATAATAAAACACTCATGAGATCACAACTTCATTATTACTTCCTTCTATAGCCATTGTTATTACCTTTAGCATGTGACAGTGATGATATTAATCGAATAACACGAAACTGATAAAAGCCAACTTTCATTGTACTAATACCATTCTACCAAGCATCCACAATTAAGATAGAAGTTGAATAGTCATCAATTATGTTGAGTTCCCATATGTCTACAGAAATTGACAATACAATGATTTAAGCACAAGTTATTCCTTTTGATTACATAGGGCAAATAAAACTGTTAGAGTTACCCACTAATCATGCACAACGTACATGAACCTATGCTAGCATGGCAAGTTCTAAATCTCAAGATCCACCATCGCTTCACAAGAGATTAACACCATATCTTATATGTTCGTGACGCACATAAGACGAATATGCACAACCAATACTAGATATCATGCAATCATCACACACTAAAGTATTAAACAATTAACTAAAGAATTCCATAATAAATCCGTTGCAACCCCATGATCACGATTAGCTTATAATAGCACTTATCGTCATCATGGGTTCATATGAAATCATGATAAACAAACACAAGAAAATAATAACTAAACTTATTATATTAAAACAGAGTACGTCACAAGAGTAAATAAGTTCAAAGCAAGAAAACTAGCATCCAACGTTACAACGAAACAAGAATCACAAGAAGATATGCTTCCTCTTCATTGCGGTGTGCTAAATCGGTCTTCTTCCTTATCTCCTTCGCTCCTTGCGTAAAACACAATCTTCTTCAATCCACACTTGTGAAAACGTCTCAAATCTACTTATATAATAGTCCCATAAAACTCAGATTACATAGAAGTGGAAACCAAACAGAAGTAGAAGTCCTAAAATAATTTGTCTTTTTTCCCGACCCTGCGCGGCCGCTCAGCATAGCTGAGCGGGCGCTCAGCTTGCTGCGCGGCCGCTCAGCAATGCTGAGCGGGCGCTCAGACCTCTACTGGAAAAATTCTGATTTCGCTCCGTTTCTTCGCCGTAATCTGCCCGTTTCTTTCCTCTCGCAATGGTGAACACATGCCAAGGCTTATTCTTGATGATTCCTCCCCCGAAATGGAACTAAAACCCTGAAATGCATAAATACTAGAAAAACGCATCAAATACACAAAATACTTGATTTCAAGACACCAATTTAAGCCATTTTAAGACGTTCTAAGTGGTATAAAATGCCACTTATCAGATCACCAATTATTGCATCTCTAATGTGACTTCTATTCCATTTCCTGGTGTGATCTTGTTGACTAGAATTGTTCTCATCATTAGCATGACTTGTAGAATTACCATCTTCTTCTCCCCTAAGTTTGTGCCATCAAACTCAGATGAAATTCTTTCTTGATTAGAAATTTCATTTTCATGGATCACTTGTTCAGTTATTTCTTGCTCCATTATATTTTCTATGTTGATCTCAGCATCATCCTCAGAATCACTGTCAATATTGAAAATTTCAAACTTCAAAATTTCAGCTTCATTTTCATCAAGGCATTCCAAGTCTGGACACTTGCCATCATCAAAAGTCACATATGTGCTTTCCATAATGTTCTTATGTTCAAACACGTAAACTCTATAGGCAGTTCTCTCCATAGAATATCCTAGAAAAATTGCTTCAAAAACCTTATAGTCAAATTTTACCACATTTTCAGAGTTGTGTTTGAGCACAAAGCTTTTTCTTCCAAACACATGCAGATGCTTCACAGTAGGCTTTATTTTTGATATAATTGAGTAAGGTGATTTTACAAAGTTTTTATTGATCAAATATCTGTTTTGAGTATATAATGCAGTATTCACAGCTTCTTCCCAAAAACTTGTTAGCATATTGGCATCTTGTAGCATTGTTCTGGCAGCTTCAACTAGAGTTCTATTTTTCCTCTCAACAATACCATTTTATTGAGGTGTTCTTGCATTTGAAAATTCTTGAACAATGCCTTTGTCTTTGAACAATTCACTCAATGATGCATTCTTGAATTCTGTGCCATTATCACTTCTCAATCTTTTTACACAATTTTGATCATCATCCTGCTTTTTAACTTTATTTATGTGTTCAATAATGATATGTGGAGTTTTATCCTTTGAATGCATAAACTCTACCCATGTATACCTTGAGTAGTCATCCACCATCACCAGTGGATATTTCTTTCTAGAAATAGATAAGACATTAACTGGTCCAAACAGGTCCATGTGAATTAGTTGCAATGGTACAATAATGAAATTCACAATTTTTCTCTTGTGACTGGACCTCTTCATTTTGCCTTTCTAACCAGCCTCACAAACTTCATTTTGAGAAAATTCCAAATTTGGCATGTCTCTCACTATTTCCTTTTTCACCAAGGTATTAATTATTTTGTGATTTAGATGAGAGAGCTTCTTGTGCCACAACTTGCTTTGCTTAATGGATGCCTTGGTATAGAAGCAAACAAATTCCATCCTTGTTTGCTAACTTGGGTCTGCAACAAACAAGCTTCCTTTTCTTACTCCTTTCAGAGCAGTTTCACCAGTCTTTTTGCTAGTAATTGAGCAGTCTTCTTTTTCAAAATTCACCTTGAATCCCTTGTCAGTAAATTGGCTGACACTTAGAAAATTTACTTCAAGTACAACAATCAATGCTACATCTTATATGACAACATTTCCTGAAACCGATTTGCCATATCCCGTTGTAAATTCTTTGCTATTGTCTCCAAAAGTCACCAATGGGTCAGCCATCTCCTCAAATTGTGATAGCAGGGCCTTATCACATGTCATATGTCTGGAGCATCCACTGTCAATGATCCATATAACTCTCTTCATCTTGTCCTGCACACAATAAGGATTAAGTATATTTTGCTACCCAAGCAGTTTTGGGTACTTTCTTCTTTTTCACAGAAGTTGTAGAAGTAGAATTTGATAATTCAAAAAGATTAGTGTTTATTGATTGATTTGCATTTTTTTTAGTTGTAGATCTAAGATTAAATTCTTTGAGGTCTACTCTCAATTTATGACAGCTTGTCATCACTTTCATATTACAAGAAATCAGGTGATCTCTTTCCTACCGAGGCACGCACAAATTTGTCATAGAGTGAATAGGGATCTTCAGTCAATGCCTTATTGTATTTGCAAGCTCCCAACTTTGGCTCACTAATAGCCTTTTTACAAAGGTGAATTAAGTAATTTGTTGAGCCATAATTTGGCACTGCTTCCTGGGAGCATCTGCAAAAAAAAGCATAGTTGTTGCTCTTGTTCACACCTATTTTTCCATTCTTGTTCTTTTTCTTTTTCCCAGCATTCTGATAAGTGGCATTTTATATCACTTAGAACGTCTTAAAATGGCTTAAATTGGTGTCTTGAAATCAAGTATTTTGTGTATTTGATGCGTTTTTCTAGTGTTTATGCATTTCAGGGTATTAGTTGCATTTCGGAGGAGGAATCATCAAGAATAAGCCTTGGCATGTGTTCACCATTGAGAGAGGAAAAGAACGGGCAGATTACGGCGAAGAAACGGAGCAAACCTGGAATTTTTCCAGTAGGGTCCTGCGCGCCCGCGCAGCAATGCTGAGCGGCCGCGCAGTAGCCTTGCGCGCCCGCGCAGAAATGCTGAGCGGCCGCGCAGGGTCGGGGAAAAAGATATATTATTTTAGACTTCTACTTCTGTTTGGCTTCCAACTTCTATGTAATCTGAGTTTTATGGGACTATTATATAGGTAGATTTGAGACGTTTTTCACAGAGTATTAAGAGGAGATTATGTTTTAGATTGTGTTTTGCAAGAAGCGAAGGAGATAAGGAAGAAGACCGATTTAGCACACAGCAACGAAGAGGAAGCATATATTCTTGTGATTCTTGTTTCGTTGTAACGTTGGATGCTAGTTTTCTTGCTTTGACTTATTTACTCTTGTGACGTACTCTGTTTTAATATAATCAGTTTAGTTATTATTTTCTTGTGTTTGTTTATCATGATTTCATATGAACCCATGATGGCGATAAGTTCTATTATGGGCTAATCGTGATCATGGGGTTGCAACGGATTTATTATGGAATTCTTTAGTTAATTGTTTAATACTTTAGTATGTGATGATTGCATGATATCTAGTATTGGTTGTGCGTATTCGTCTTATGTGCGTCGCGAACATATAAGATAGGGTGTTAATCTCTTGTGAAGCGACGGTGGATCTTGAGATTTAGAACTTGCCATGCTAGCATAGGTTCATGTACGTTGTGCATGATTAGTGGGTAACTCTAACAGTTTTATTTGCCCTATGTAATCAAAAAGGGATAACTTGTGCTTAAATCGTTGTGTTGTCAATTTCTGTAGACATATAGGAACTCAACATAATTGATGACTATTCAACTTCTATCTTAATTGTGGATGTTTGGTAGAATGCTATTAGTACAATGAAAGTTGGCTTTTATCAGTTTCGTGTTATTCGATTAATATCATCACTGTCACATGCTAAAGGTAATAACTATGGCTATAGAAGGAAGTAATAATGATGTTGTGATCTCATGAGTGTTTTATTATTGATAAATTGAAGTGTTAGTTAAGTGGTTAATTAAGTAGTTAATTATAGTTAATATTTAATCAACAATTTTAAGTGTTATTATCTTAACATTGAGAAGTAGTCATACATTGGTGAGTGAGTTAAATTAGATAATAAATTAGTCTGAGTCTCTGAGGGAACGAACTAGAAAGTATTCTATATTACTTGCGAACGCGTATACTTGCGTGAATATTAGTGAGTGATTTCGCCCTAACAAGTTTTTGGCGCCGCTGCCGGGGACTCGGCGTATTTGTTTAGTTTATGTACTTACCATCATTGGTCATTAGGACTCAGTGATTAGGACGTAGTAGTTAATTACTCTTTTCGGTTGTGTTTCAGGTACTTTAGCAAGCGTTTATGCAAACTCATTCTCGTGCTCGCAAGAAGACCTTAGATACAGCTGAGGAGAAAGACGAAGTTCTTGATACACCGGAGAAGTTAGATTTTGAGGATTCGGATTCAGGAACTGAGCAGAAAGAACCAGTAAACATGGGAGATCGTATTGTTCAAGCTGATCCAGCTCTTATGGATTTTTCTCGACCTAAAATTGATGACATTCAGTCAAGCATCCTTCATCCAGCTATTCAAGCCAACACCTTTGAAATCAAGCCGGGCACTATTCAGATGGTGCAGAATTCTGTTTCTTTTGGAGGAGCGGCAACTGAAGACCCCAACATGCACATAAGGAATTTTGTCGAGATCTGCAGCACTTTTAAGTATAATGGCGTGACTGATGAGGCTATC
Organism: Apium graveolens; assembly: GCF_009905375.1. Classification (NCBI taxonomy): domain Eukaryota; kingdom Viridiplantae; phylum Streptophyta; class Magnoliopsida; order Apiales; family Apiaceae; genus Apium; species Apium graveolens. Next base: position 83,050,880 of record NC_133650.1, on the reverse strand, counting down.
AAGTTGAGGCTCTTCCCATTCTCACTGAGGGATAAGGCTAAAGACTGGTTACATTCTGAACCAGCTGGGTCCATCACTACGTGGCAAGATCTTGCGTAAAAGTTTCTGGTGAAGTTTTATCCAATGGCAAAGACTGCTGCTATGAGGAGTGCTCTTACTCAGTTTGCGCAGTAACCTACAGAATCTATGTGCGAGGCTTGGGAACGCTACAAGGAAATGTTGAGAAAATGTCCACATCATGGAATGCCGGATTGGATGGTAATCACTGGTTTTTATAATGGTTTGGGGGCCCAATCTCGGCCCATGCTCGATGCAGCAGCTGGAGGCGCCTTATGGGCTAAAAGCTATACTGAGACGTATAATCTTATCGAGACGACGGCTGCAAATGAGCATCAAAACCCAACTCAGAGGATGATGTCAGGCAAGGTCGCAGGTATTCTGGAAGTTGATGCAGCCACCGCTATTGCAGCCCAGCTCCAAGCGCTATCAATGAAGGTTGATTCTCTGGCTACGTATGGAGTTAATCAAATAGCTATGGTTTGTGAGCTTTGTGCAGGTTCTCATGCTACGGATCAGTGTTCTCTTGTCAACGAATCTGTTCAATATGTGAATAATTATCAGCGACAACAGCAGCCTGTGCCAGCGACCTATCATCCTAACAACAGAAATCATCCAAATTTCAGCTGGGGGAATAATCAGAATGCTATTCAGCCACCATATCAGCAAGGAGTGAGTAAACAGTTTAACCCACCTGGATTCCAGCAACCACAGCAGTATGCTACAAGGCAATCATATCCTCAACAGGGAAGTGCAGCTGCACCTACTAGTGCTGATTTTGAGGAACTTAAGCTGTTGTGCAAGACTCAGGCGGTTTCTATCAAGACCTTGGAAAATCAAATCGTTCAATTAGCCAATGCAGTGCTCAATCGTCAACCTGGCACTCTTCCCAGTGACACAGAAGTACCAGGCAGGAAGGAAGCTAAAGAGCAAGTCAAGGCTATTACCTTAAGGTCTGGAAAAGTAGCTGATGCTGAAAAGGCAAAAGAAGTCGAAGCTGAAGTTAGAGATGAAGAATTTAAGCAAAAGGAGAAAGCGGAGGAACCAAGGAAGACTACTGTTGAACACACTCTGCCTGAGGCTAATACAGGGGAGAAACAGCTCTATCCTCCACCACCTTTTCCTAAGAGATTGCAGCAACAAAAGCTGGATAGACAGTTCGGGAAGTTTCTGGAGGTGTTCAAGAAACTTCACATCAATATACCTTTCGCTGAGGCTCTGGAACAAATGCCTAGTTATGCGAAGTTTATGAAGACTATTCTTTCAAGGAAGGTGAAACTGGATGACCTTGAAACCGTTGCTCTCACGGAAGAATGCAGCGCGGTTCTGCAACAAAAGTTACCACTAAAACTGAAAGATCCAGGAAGCTTCACCATTCCTTGCACCATTGGCAATCTAACTTTTGACAAGTGCCTTTGTAATTTGGGAGCAAGCATTAATCTGATGCCCTTGTCGATCTTTAAAAAGCTGGATCTGCCTGATCCAAAACCCACATACATGTCGCTACAATTGCCTGACCGTTCCATTACTTACCCAAGGGGCATAGTTGAGGATGTGCTCGTCAAGGTGGATAGCTCTTCTTTCCTGCAGATTTTGTTATTCTGGATTTTGAGGAAGATAAGAAGATTCCCATAATCTTGGGGAGGCCTTTCTTGGCTACTGGCCGTACCTTGATAGATGTGCAAAAAGGGGAACTTACTATGCGGGTCCAAGATCAGGATGTGACCTTCAACGTATTCAAGGCAATGAAATTCCCTACAGAAGATGAGGAGTGCTTAAAAGTGGATGTGATTGATTCTGCGGTTACTTCGGAACTCGATCACATGCTAATGTCTGATGCATTGGAAAAGGCCTTAGTGGGGGAATTTGGCAGTGATGATGAAGATAGCAACGAGCAATTACAATATCTGAACGCTTCTCCCTGGAAGCGAAAGCTGGATATACCATTTGAATCTCTTGGTACTTCTGACCTCAAGAACGCTGAAGGGAAGCTCAAACCATCAATAGAGGAAGCGCCTACCTTAGAGCTCAAACCATTACCTGAACACTTGAGGTATGCTTTTTTAGGTGATTCATCTACGTTACCTGTTATTATTTTAGCTGACCTTTCAGGTAGTGAGGAAGACAAGCTCTTAAGGATTTTGAGAGAATTCAAATCGGCTATAGGATGGACCATAGCAGACATCAAGGGGATAAGTCCTTCATATTGTATGCATAAAATTCTGCTAGAGGAAGGAAGTAAGCCAACTGTGGAACAGCAGCGAAGACTGAACCCGATCATGAAGGAGGTGGTGAAGAAAGAAATTCTGAAATGGCTAGATGCAGGCATCATTTATCCTATTTCTGACAGCTCGTGGGTGAGCCCCGTGCAATGTGTACCTAAGAAAGGAGGTATCACTGTGGTCGCAAATGAAAAGAATGAGCTCATCCCTACTCGAACAGTTACAGGATGGAGAGTATGCATGGATTATAGAAAATTGAACAAAGCCACAAGGAAGGATCACTTCCCTCTTCCATTTATTGATCAAATGCTTGACAGATTGGCGGGATATGAGTATTTGTGTCTTCTGGATGGTTATTCCGGGTATAATCAGATTTGTATTGCACCAGAGGATCAGGAAAAGACTACCTTCACTTGTCCATTTGGCACATTTGCTTTTCGTAGAGTTTCGTTTGGGTTATGTGGCGCCCCGGCCACCTTTCAGAGATGTATGATGGCTATATTCTCTGACATGATTGGAAATAACGTCGAAGTGTTCATGGATGACTTCTCCGTCTTTGGACACTCATATGATGAATGTTTGAATAATCTGCGCGCCGTACTCAAAAGATGCGTGGAAACTAATTTGGTGCTTAATTGGGAGAAATGTCATTTTATGGTGCGTGAAGGCATTATCCTTAGGCATAAGGTCTCTAGCAAAGGTTTGGAGGCGGACAAGGCCAAGGTGGGAGTCATTGAAAATCTTCCCCCACCTAATTCGGTGAAAGGAATCCGTAGTTTTCTCGGTCATGCGGGTTTTTATCGGCGATTCATCAAAGACTTTTCAAAGATATCTAAGCCGTTGTGCAATCTCCTTGAGAAAGATGTGCCTTTCAAATTTGATGATGAATGTTTGGCAGCATTCGAGATTCTCAAGGAGAGTTTGATCACGGCACCAGTTATTACAGCACCAGATTGGACAGAACCGTTTGAGATGATGTGTGATGCGAGTGATTATGCGGTAGGTGCAGTTCTGGGACAGCGCAAGAAAAATCTCTTCCATGTGGTCTACTATGCGAGTAAGACTTTAAATGGGGCCCAATTGAACTACACCACTACTGAGAAGGAGCTTTTGGCTATAGTCTTTGGCTTTGAGAAATTTCGATCTTATCTGCTTGGTACGAAAGTGACAGTATTCACTGATCATGCAGCTATTCGCTATCTGGTTTCTAAGAAGGATTCGAAGCCGAGACTCATTCGTTGGGTGCTTTTACTTCAAGAATTTGAGTTAGAGATCAAAGATAGAAAAGGTACTGAGAATCAAGTAGCTGACCATCTCTCTAGGTTGGAGAATCCCGATTCTACTTCACAAGATAGGACGTTAATCAATGAATCTTTTCCGGATGAGCAGTTGTTTGCAATTCAGGAGGAAGAACCATGGTTTGCAGATATTGTAAACTATCTTGTCAGCAATATAATGCCTCCTAATTTGACATCCGCGCAAAAGAAGAAGTTTTTGCATGAGGTGAAGTGGTATATGTGGGATGAACCATATTTGTTTAGACAGGGAGCTGACCAGATCATCAAGAGATGTATCCCGTTCTGTGAAACGGAGGGGATATTACGAGACTGCCATTCCACGGTTTATGGTGGACACTATGGAGGTGAGAAGACGGCAGCTCGTATTCTGCAAGCAGGTTTTTTCTGGCCTACCTTGTTCAAGGATGCTCATCAGTTTGTTTTAAGGTGTGATCGTTGCCAAAGAGTGGGAAATTTGTCAAGGAAGGATGAGATGCCATTAAATGTGATGCTTGAAGTCGAGGTCTTTGATGTATGGGGAATCGATTTCATGGGGCCTTTTATCTCGTCTTGTAATAATCAGTACATCTTCCTGGCAGTCGATTATGTCTCAAAATGGGTCGAAGTTAAAGCTTTACCGACAAATGATGCAAAGGCAGTGCTAAATTTTCTTCATAAGCAAATTTTCACAAGGTTTGGAACACCTCGGGTAATCATAAGTGATGAAGGATCGCATTTTTGCAACCGTAAGTTCACTTCTATGATACAGCGTTATAATGTGAATCATCGAGTAGCTACTGCCTATCATCCGCAAACAAATGGTCAAGCGGAAGTGTCTAACAGAGAGATAAAGCGCATTCTAGAGAAGGTTGTTTGTCCGTCAAGGAAGGATTGGTCTTTAAAGCTCGATGAAGCTGTTTGGGCTTACAGAACAGCATACAAAACTCCACTTGGGATGTCACCGTTTCAGTTGGTGTACGGTAAGGGATGTCATCTACCGGCGGAGCTTGAGCATAAGGCCTACTGGGCATTGAAGAAATTGAACCTGGATTTAGATGCAGCTGGTAAGAAAAGAATGCTTCAGCTTAATGAACTTGATGAATTTCGACTTCAAGCGTACGAGAATAACAAAATGTATAAGGAAAAGGTGAAGAGGTGGCACGATAGGAAGCTACATCCTAAGTTATTTGTGCCAGGGCAACAAGTTCTGTTATTCAACTCTCGGCTCCGACTTTTTCCTGGGAAGTTGAAATCAAGGTGGTCTGGACCTTTTATTGTCAAAACTGTGTTTCCACATGTAGCAGTGGAAATTTTTGAGAATGATTCGGACCAAGCATTCAAGGTTAACGGTCAGCGGTTGAAACACTACTATGGGGACATGGCAAACCGAGAGGTGGTTAGTGCCATTTTGTTGACTACGTGAGAAAGGTACGGAACGTCAAGCTAATGACGAAAAAGAAGCGCTGCGTGGGAGGCAACCCATGAATTGTTGTTACAGGAACCCTTAGAAGTTAATAACCTATCCAAAAACACACAAAAAAATCAGAAAACAGGGGCTGAAAAAAAAAATTCCAGAGACCCTCTGCGCGCCCGCGCAGCTATGCTGAGCGGCCGCGCAGCGTGCTACGCGCCCGCGCAGAAATGCTGAGCGGCCGCGCAGGGGTCGAGTTCCAGAAAATTTTTTGCAGTTCAGAAAAAAAAAAGAGAAAAAAAAAACAAAAACACAAAAACCCATCACAGCCCATAAACCCACGAATTCTTTTCCCATTACCCCATGATTTTATCCCTCAACCCCACTCCTAATCTAATTTAACCTACTCCACACCCTATATATACATACACCTATCCTACATATCTCCCACAACTTCCTACACTTAAACCCTCTCATAAACATCAAAAATCAGTTCTTACACACTTTTATTCACAAATCAATGGCACCCAAGAGAGCACGCACTATTGACAGCAGCAGCACAGTTCCTACTGCTGATTCATCAAGGAGTACTATTGTAAGGCCTCGGTTAACTGACAGAGCTGCGGAGGAGGAGTACACTAGGCTGTTGGGGAAGCCGATTCTGAAGGAGAGGGGGTTTTTACCATCAGGAAGGGATGGTGAGTTGTTGCCCATGATTGCAGAGAAGGGGTGGATAGCTTTTTGTGAGTCACCCGAAGCAGTACCGATGAGTGTTGTTCGCGAGTTCTACGCGAACGTGAAGGCTGAAAAGAATGGGTTTTCTGTAGTTCGTGGGCTGACGGTTGATTATCATCCTGCGGTGATTCGCCGTGTGATTGGACAGCGAGAGAGAAAGCCCGAGGAGGGGAACTGGAATGAAAAGACTGCTGAGGATTTTGACTTGGATTTGATTTGTGCGACTCTCTGTCGACCGGGCACAGTTTGGAACCGCAGTCCAGCTAATAATGAGTATCGTCACTTTCCGGCGATCGCCATGAACAGGTATGCCCGTGCATGGAATGCATTTATATGTGCTAATATTTTGCCTTCTTCACATGCACACGAGGTCAAAGTTGAGAGAGCACAGTTGTTGTGGGGAATTCTGAATGAGGAATACTATGTGGACCTTGGTGAGTTTATCTACCAAGGAATTCTGAAGTTTTTGAGGGGAGCAAAGCATATGAACATTCCTTATGCATCCACGGTTACAAAGCTATGCCGAGCAGTAGGAGTGAACTGGCCGGCTCATGAGCAGTTGCAGTTTCCAGCAGCTCCGATAGATTCTGGCACTCTGAATGGGATGCAGGAGTGGACCGGTGGTGAGCCTGAGGAGCATGGGCTGGGTTATCGTCTTCCAGGAGGGCGTCCAGCACGAGGTGCTACTATGGCCAGGCCAGGGCGTGGTGAGGCTAGTTCTTCGAGAGCTCAGGAGGGTGCTGGGATGGGTGATGCCCAGTATAGGAGGCTTTCACAGCGGATGGATGCCATGTATGAGACGCAGAGCAGGTTTGCTCAGGAGCTCACCCTTGCGTTAGGGACTGCTTTTCGAGGCCTTGGAGCTGATATCCAGTGGCCAGTTTTTGGTGAGGACTCTGCATACCCGCCGCCTGATACTCCACCCACTGAGGGTGATGATGATGATGACTCCGAGTAGGTATACCCTGTGTTCCTTTCTACTACCTTCACTGGGGACAGTGAAGATTTTAAGTTTGGGGGTGGTAGTTAAGAAATATTTTGTGTGTGTCATATAGCTGCATATTCATGAGAGTTAGTTCATATAGTTGCATAATTTTTGCTATAGAGTTTTTTTTTATAGCTTTATTTGTTTGTCATATCATATAGCTCATGCATATACCATGATCCGTTTTGCAATGATTTATCGACTGAATTGTGATATTGATGCGAGTGTAGTGATAGCATTAAAGTGATATTAAGTTGTGTAGGTTGATATGCATGCTAGAAGCACTTGTATTTTCACTAAGTCTTAGAGAATGCTTAAGGGCTAGATTGTTGTTATGATCTGATTATTTTCGAGGATAATCTATTTATTATGCTTAGAATTTGATAATAGGTTCTTAATGGTAAGGGCATGAAAAAGAAAAAAAAATGGAGTAAAAATGGAATTTGTTGCTAGTTGTGGCTAGGCGTCAAATGGCTAGTAGCCGGCTCGCATGTTATGCGAGTAGTCTAGGGTTGAGCAAGATGGAGCGAAACGCACTTGCTCAGAAAAAAAAAAAAAAAATTGCATAATTGATCAAGAGTGGGCTCTTTGGTATTCGAGTTATTAAGTTCTTAGGGGACTTTGTGCCTAGTGACCTAAGGCTTTTAGAGTCTGGGATCCGCTAACCTAACGCTCGTTACATGGATACCATTGTATAAGTCTTTTGTGGACCTCACTCATTGCACGGTCAAATAAGCATTTGAGTTGTAAATAAAAAGCACGATTCTGTAGTAAGCTCCAGATTTCTTGTAGTGTTGTATATCACTTTGTGCCTAGAATTTTTATTCTTTGTATAATCGTAGGATTGCCTTGAGGATAGTCTAGTCATAGTAATTGGTCTAGTTCCGAAGCATATCTGTTAAGCATTTGCACACACCACGTTTCTGGCTGTATGTCTGTTTGCATGAGTTTATTGATCTTTAGTGTCTAACTGCATTCGTTGAGACGTGACAATTTGGTTGGTTAATTGTAGTAAGGGGGATCGTTGCATTTTCATATAGATTGCATTCATGCATATTTTTTATTTGTTTTGAGTCTGTGACGCTTGAGGACAAGCATCGATTTAAGTTTGGGGGTGTGATAAGTGGCATTTTATACCACTTAGAACGTCTTAAAATGGCTTAAATTGGTGTCTTGAAATCAAGTATTTTGTGTATTTGATGCGTTTTTCTAGTGTTTATGCATTTCAGGGTATTAGTTGCATTTCGGAGGAGGAATCATCAAGAATAAGCCTTGGCATGTGTTCACCATTGAGAGAGGAAAAGAACGGGCAGATTACGGCGAAGAAACGGAGCAAACCTGGAATTTTTCCAGTAGGGTCCTGCGCGCCCGCGCAGCAATGCTGAGCGGCCGCGCAGCAGCCTTGCGCGCCCGCGCAGAAATGCTGAGCGGCCGCGCAGGGTCGGGGAAAAAGATATATTATTTTAGACTTCTACTTCTGTTTGGCTTCCAACTTCTATGTAATCTGAGTTTTATGGGACTATTATATAGGTAGATTTGAGACGTTTTTCACAGAGTATTAAGAGGAGATTATGTTTTAGATTGTGTTTTGCAAGAAGCGAAGGAGATAAGGAAGAAGACCGATTTAGCACACAGCAACGAAGAGGAAGCATATATTCTTGTGATTCTTGTTTCGTTGTAACGTTGGATGCTAGTTTTCTTGCTTTGACTTATTTACTCTTGTGACGTACTCTGTTTTAATATAATCAGTTTAGTTATTATTTTCTTGTGTTTGTTTATCATGATTTCATATGAACCCATGATGGCGATAAGTTCTATTATGGGCTAATCGTGATCATGGGGTTGCAACGGATTTATTATGGAATTCTTTAGTTAATTGTTTAATACTTTAGTATGTGATGATTGCATGATATCTAGTATTGGTTGTGCGTATTCGTCTTATGTGCGTCGCGAACATATAAGATAGGGTGTTAATCTCTTGTGAAGCGACGGTGGATCTTGAGATTTAGAACTTGCCATGCTAGCATAGGTTCATGTACGTTGTGCATGATTAGTGGGTAACTCTAACAGTTTTATTTGCCCTATGTAATCAAAAATGGATAACTTGTTCTTAAATCGTTGTGTTGTCAATTTCTGTAGACATATAGGAACTCAACATAATTGATGACTATTCAACTTCTATCTTAATTGTGGATGTTTGGTAGAATGGTATTAGTACAATGAAAGTTGGCTTTTATCAGTTTCGTGTTATTCGATTAATATCATCACTGTCACATGCTAAAGGTAATAACTATGGCTATAGAAGGAAGTAATAATGAAGTTGTGATCTCATGAGTGTTTTATTATTGATAAATTGAAGTGTTAGTTAAGTGGTTAATTAAGTAGTTAATTATAGTTAATATTTAATCAACAATTTTAAGTGTTATTATCTTAACATTGAGAAGTAGTCATACATTGGTGAGTGAGTTAAATTAGACAATAAATTAGTCTGAGTCTCTGAGGGAACGAACTAGAAAGTATTCTATATTACTTGCGAACGCGTATACTTGCGTGAATATTAGTGAGTGATTTCGCCCTAACACATTCTTAGTCCTAACCTCTTTGGTTGGTGTCTTGATGACTTGAGTGACTATTTGTTTCTTTTCAGTTTCATTAGTGGGAGTGGTTTCCGCATCCTTCTTTACACTGTCTTCATCTGCAAGTTCTTGCTTGATGACCAACTCAATCTCACTGAAATTAACCTCACATGCCATGAACAAAGGTGCATTTACTTTTCTCAGCACACTTGGGACATCTTGATCTGTAATTTATTTTCCTTTATCACCTTCATTCTTCTTGTTTCTGTTCAAGGCAACATAGTCCAAACCAATAGCTATATTAGCACATGGTTTGTTTTTCTCATGGTATTGTCCAACCAACTGAGATGCATTTTTAAAGAACTTCAATTTTACTTTATTCTTTTCCAATTCTTCCCTCAGCACTGCTTCAATTTTACTTGCACACTTGAGCTTATTTTTAGATATTCATTATCTTGCTTAAATGTTTCAAGCTCAACAAGCTGCAGCTCCAACTCTTGCTTTTCAATCTCAAGCTTCTCATTGATCTTTGACAATTTACTAACTTCCTCAGTAGATGCCACCATGCTTGTGTGGATGTGAAACATCTCTATACTAATCTTTTCAACAGTTTCTTTGTATTGGCTTGTATTTAAATCAATTGTGGTTAGAGTTGGTACTTTTAATTTTGATATGAATGATTCTCCATGCTCTAAAGTCATGAGTGTATAATTTCCAAAGTCTTCATTATCATCATCTTTATCAGTGTCATCCAACTCTTGCCTTCAGCTATATAAGCCTTTCCCTGTTGTTTTCTCAAAAGAGCTTCATACTTTGCTTCCAACTCCAAGTAGGCTTTATCTTTCTTCACTTTCTTTGGCTTTCCACACTCAATTACAAAGTGGCCCAACTCATCACAGTTGTAGAACCTAATTTTTGATATGTTAACAGATCCAGATTTGTAGCCACCTTTTCCACCTGAGTTGTACTGAGTTTTTTCATTCCAGTTGTTTATATTTGAGGTTTTTCCATTGCTCTGAAAGTAGTTTGGCTTTTTCAACCTGATGTTAGAAAATTTTCTAGCAAGATAAGCTATTGATTGATTCATCTCATCTAGCTCATCAAGGGTTTAATATTCATCCTCTTCTAGCTCCAATATGACTTGTTTCTAAGGCTCCTTATTCTTTTGCTCAACAGCATGAGTGACTAGAGTTTGAGCTTCTTGTTTATCTTCAAGCATTATACTGTCATTGGCCATCAAGGCACTAGATCCATCAACAACGTCCTTGGTTTTCCTTCAATGACTTTCTCTGCAACATCTCAAGCTCTTATGTTTTCAAAATCCCATATAAGACCTCCAAAGTCATTATGCTTAAGTCTTTTCCTTCTCTAATAACATATATCTTCTATTCAAGATGGTCAGGAAGGGTAAGCAAAAAATTTAGATTAACCTCACCAGCTTTATAATATTTATCATGAAGTTGCAAGTCATTACTCAATTTGTTGAATCTTTCAAAAACTTCAGTAATTCCTTCTTCAGGTCTAGCCATGAAACCCTCATACTGAGACACCAGTATTCTCCTTTGATTTGATCTAACTTCCTATGTACCCTCACATGGAATCTTAATTTTCTCCCAAATCTATTTAGCAGAATCACAGTTGATAATGTTGTTGTACATTATATTGTGAAGAGACTCAATTAATATGAGTTGTAAACTGCTCTCCAGTGTAATTTTTTCCTTTTCAGGCTCTGTGTAGGTTAAGGGGTCTTTAGGTGCATAATATACTGGAATGACCATGTCCTCATTTATAGTTTCAGAAACTCTTTCCATAAGGATGAAAGGTCCATTCTTGACAATCTGAACATACATGGGGTTGGTCATCCTTATGAACAACATCATTTTCTTTTTCCATGGTGTGTAGTTGATCTTGTCAAAAACAGGTATCTTGATGCTTGTTAATTTCTGAGCACTTATTCTTCCAAGATCTTTATCTGTTTACTTTCAGATTTTGCTTTGATACCACTTGTTAGATATTGAATGCTATAAAATGTAACACAGAGGGAAGGGTTGAGTGTGTTTCTTGGATTATTCTTGATTTTAAGCTTTATGGATTATGGTTTGAACAAAGAAATTTAGAAATATAGATATTATGTGTTACAGAATTTACACAAACACAATATATCAAAAACTCACTTAATTGTATTAATCAAGTTTGTCTTGCTACAAATATGTGTTCTTAAAATAAGAACTCAGCTTCTATCTTGAGAGAATATAAGAAAATCTAGATTTGTTTGTTACTTCTAAACTAAGGACCCGTGCATGCTTTATACACTAGCAGCACGGGTTTACAAAACTTGCACTATAATGTACTAAACCAATTTCTAAAGCAACCTTGTCTATTTCCTTTTCTGGTATTAGAAAATCTGTGCAAAATCTTGCAGGTTTGTGACCACCCTTTGTCCAGTGAATCTTGGCCCTTGATCTTGTATTCTTCAAGCTTCTTTTGTAAACTTTCTAATTCAGTGAATGAATTGTTTGTTGACTGATAATCTTGAATTTTGAACTTGTCTGTATTATGAATTTGAGATAGTATGTCGAGATCTCCAATTGTTCTATAGAGAAGTTACATATCGATAAGTATAATGACTTATCGATATCTCTGAGTTCTCTATAGGTATATTTGATTTGTCGAGGTCTCCAGTTTTCTATGTGTGAAATGAATTGTCGATATCTTTGAGATCTCTGTTACGATCGGCATTTTCTTGTAATATTATTTGTGGCTTTGGTATAATATTAAAGTCGAAAGTAAATATGTTCAATGATTGCGCGTTTGAGTTAGTGAGAATTTCTGCATTATAAAATTTTTAAGTGTAGTACATGATTTTTCAAAGTAAAAGTTTATTTATTTCCTTTATTCTTGATTTATAAGGAATATTCTAAGCCTTGGAGAAATTTTCTTTTAAAAGATATTTTGTTCACAAATTTTAAAAGTGATTTTATAAAATTTCTAAAAATCCAAATTATTTTATGGTATAAATTTTATAATTTTTGAACTTTTATTTTATTATATACAAATAAATCTTTGAAAATAAGTTGCTTATTAATTATCAAATTACATGGTTGCCCTTGCATGCAAATCCTTTCCTATTCAACTTAAAGGGCTAAAAAGACAATTCCAACCCCACTAACTCTCATCTTACTAGCCAAATTACTTCTTTGTCCTTGCATGCAAAATGACCTAACCTTGCTAGAGGGCTACTTTTGTCAATTACCAATTCCACTCACATTTGTTCAAATCAAAACCATAAAAACAAGCACAAGTTGTCATGATCATTTCACACTCCACCCTCACCTCACTCTCTCCTCCCTCCCTTCTCGCTCTTCTCTCGGCCCTCCCCCTCTCCTCTCGGGTTTTAGCCGAAAACCTACCCCCTCCCCTTTTCTTCATTCCTCATTCAAGCTCCCACCTTCCATACAAGTAAATATTACTTCTCATATCATAATCATATATAATTCAAAGAGTTTTGAGTAAAAAGTTTAAGTTTTAAGTTTACATGTCAAGGTTTTAGTTGGAACTCAAAGTACAATCTTGATTCTTATGGATTTAAGGTTGTTTTTGAGAGGACTACAAGGAATGGTGAAATGTCAAGTCTTGAGAAAGAGACTCTTGATGTTGAATGGCCATTTCCCTTCCATTTCATTCAGCCATGACCTTAAGGGAGCCGAATGAATGGTCCTTGAGATCATTCTTGTTGCCTTGATTCATTTCTATGTGTTTTTGGTAGTGATAACATAAATTTTGTACCAAAAACTTGATAAAACCCTTTGCATGCTAAGTGATCATCTAGATATAGCTATTTCTGGGCTTGCATGTCGATTTCATGATAGAATATATTTAGAAAATATGTTGTTTTGGTTTGTAAAACTCAAAGTCATGCATGCATGTAGATTTCTCTTGGAATGTTGGAAGATTTTGATCATTTGGAAAGATTTTGTTAGTAAGCTTTAATTTCAGTAGGGATAAGGTGTTAATCTTGATTAGTGCTCCTTGTTGCATGGTAATAATTCGTGTATATATTTTATAAGAATATATAACTTGTTATTTCAAAAAACTTGATGACTTGTAAATTGTGTAATATGATTTCCTTTGTTTTGCCATGTTGCACCCTAGGTAAGGATGATCTCCACCAAGATTATTTTGAGTGTAAGGGAGTTAGTTCAGTAGATCACCATAATTAAGTCATAGTTTGGGTATTTGAGTTGTTGGTGGTTGAGTTTGTCAAGTAAAAACCTTGGAGAAAGGAGAGTCTTAGTTTCTGCAGAAAATCAGTTTAGTACCCTGAGGTTTAGAGTGAGTTTTAACCATGTCATTGATGTGCACTTTGAGGCCCAAGCCACAAGAAGCTAGTATTAGGAGTATATAAAAGGTTTTAGGTGTTAGTTGGAGGTTTATAAGTCGTTTGGTTAGGTGCACAAGTGAAATCACAAAATCTGTCCAGCAGGGGATAGTTTTGTTGTAACTTAGAAATAGGAAGTTTTGACCATGTCATGGGTAGGCCCTCATTAGGCCCTGTTGGGCCTTAGTTAGAGGGAGTGTCAGAGAAGTTTTTTCAGCCATAGTTCATAAAATAGGAGTTAGAACCATGTGTCACAAGTTAGTTCAAGTCAGGGCGTTTTCTGCCCAGAAAAACAGGGGAATCTAGGACTTTAAGCTTAGGCCCAAGGAGGCACAAGCTAGGCCCTTGATCCACATCAAGTTTGGGAGATGCCTTATGGTCAGAAGAGTCTAGTGTAAGAGTTTTGGAGGAAAACTTGTAGTTTAAGGGTGTCTAATGCACTCAGGAAACCATAGATGTCATTCTGAAATTTACTCCAGTGAGCACTTTCACTTATCGCATAGTTTTAGAACACTTAGGAGTGAGATCTAGGTTGACCACCATGGTTGTAAGATAGTATAAATTCAGTAGAACAAAAGGCCCAAGTGAGGGTCAATAGGTTTTGGATAGTTTAGTAAAGGCACATCGGGTTAGGAAGCAAAAATTTGGAGACTTTGTCTGAGTATAGTGACCAAGTGACTTAAGTTGGGGATCGAGATCATCCAAGCCTAGTGTTGTATTATGGTGTATGTGGTATTATTTGGTATTAAAATATGATATATGAATATATGTGGCTATGTGTACAATTATATTTATAAGGTGAATATAAATTAAGTGCATATAGGCCTAAGTGTCATTCGTGTTTAATTTCGGGTTGTAAATAGGTTAAGTTGGTGAGAATATATTATAATGAGGATTATTATTTATGTAGGATCTCGAGACGAGGGTAAACTTGCCATAAAGGTCGAGTGAAGCTTCCAGTTGCTCCTACCAGCCAGACCAGACTAGCCTTTCTCAAGGCAAGTGATTCAACCTGTCTTTCGTATTCACTGCAAATGTGTAACAATTAGTTCATATATATATTGATGTGATTATCCTGAGTCATTTTGATATACTTGAACCAAGCGAATCTTAAGTTATCTTTGAATTATATAGAAATGCCATGAACCCTCAAGTACGTATTGCAAGTAGTTCAAAAGTCTTATCATGATAGTATATTAAAGTAATTTGAATGCCATGATAAAATAAAGAGTTGTTATAACAGTTGATTGATCCTCTTGATTATCATGCTAATAATTCCTAGAGTATTGATATCTCACCCTGATGCTTGAATCCCTATAGAACTTTACCTTGATACCTAAAAGCCAGATATTCATCAAAGTTGTCCATAATTGATTGATACCTCTCTTTATTACCCTAAAGTTTAACAATCATGATATACCCTGAGCTAAAGATCATTTCTTCATACCTTAACACCCTTATTATTCATGAAGCTTATCTTCTTGATGTTCTAGCACTTGTACCTTGTCGAAAAACCATTGCTTTAAGCCTAGCTTGGCATTACCCCTTCATAATATCCAATAGCCTCGCTAAATTTTCTTGCCCAAGTTTTGTATATGGAATCCTTTCAGTTACCCTAATAGAGTAAGTCTAGTGGATCATGGCCCTGAGATTTAGTACCATATTTCCAGTGTTTCGAGTTGATCTATAATCCCTTGATAAAAATGTTTACTGTTAAAAGAGATTTTGTCATAAATCGGCATCAGTTTTTGAAATGAATAAAATGTGGATTTTCAGTCCCAAAGGGGGATAAATGTTTTCTTTGAATAGTGGATCTGGACTGAGACGCGAGTCCTTTCCACACTTATAATGTAGGCTTAAAAGTTGCCTAGGGATCCCATTAATGTTTTAGAACCCAGCGAGGTTCGGGATTACTTCCCGGCTGATCACCGGCTATAATTCGTAGCGTCATAAAATGATTTTGTTTAAGATATGATTTTGAAAATGTTTTGATACAAGCAAATGATGCCATCACTGTAATAACCCCAATTTTTGGGAAATTTTTGAAACCCTTATGAATAGTGTTTTTGCTGAATGAGAAAACTTTTCATGCCACACTATGTAGGGGTTCTGATATGGATATTCTGAGATTTTATTAGTACTTTATATGGGATATAAGTGTATGTAAAGATCGTCAGAATCCAAATCCGAACACTTTGATTTTTCCCGGAAATACACTAGATACGGAAAGATTTGAGAAAAAGGTAACAGGATAAAAAGGATTTAAATTAAAGGATTATAGGAGAGGATCATAAAAGGAATATAATATATTGAGAAAGGTTAAGGGAACCTAAGTAATAAGATCCCGGGTATGATCCTTCAAACAATAAACGAAAACGAAAGTTAAGCGAACCGTATAACAGATCAGCGGTCATTAGGCAAACAATTAGGAAGTTAATCAAAGGGATTAGAGAGGATGATGTCACCCAACCAATGAGAAGAGGACAAGGAGGGGAGGATGACATCATGAGGATGACACAAGCATGACATGGGAAGGAAGGAGATGTGGTGGCTTTTTAACCACACAAAATCAAGGGCAACTAGGTAATTTACTAAAACAAACACAAAAATCAAACCAACCAAGCCAAGCAAATCATTTTTCATCAAAATCAAAAAGAAACCAAGGCATTGTTCTTCATGCTCTCGGCCAAAACAGAACCAGAACACTAAAACTGCTGTATCTCCTTCATTTCTCACTCAAATATTGTGTTCTATAGCTCATTGGAAAGGTATTGAGATGGCCTACAACTCTTGTTCACAAGTCTCGTCCAAATAATCATGGTAAGACCCTCATTTTTACAGTTCTTTAAATCGGACTTTTAGAAACTTCAAAGCCTAACTTTGTGTTCTTGATTTCTTTGGAAAGATCAAGCTTGTAGGAGGCTCCCTAAGGCTTCCTAGAAACTTAACACCTCCCAAGGAAGGTATAAACTTCAAACCCTAGCCTTTACTTTATTTGTTAGTAAGTTTAATGGTTGGTGTTGTGAAATGAGAAGCATGGATTGTGATTATTAGTAGTTTGGTTTGATTTGGAAGTGTTTTTGGTAATTGAAGCTTGATTATAGTTCATAGGTCGTGATTGTGGTTGTTTGAGTTGAAAACCTTGGAGATTATGGACTGATGTGGTATGGTTTAGGTGAAGTTTTGTTGTATTGATGGTTATGAGTTGGTTGGTGGTTAATTGGAGTAGTTTAAACATTGATAATCGCGTAAACATAGCCGTCGTAACGTCCGATTTTCTTTGGACTGTTTTTGTGCATAACATTAGGACCCGAGAACCCCCTGCTAGATTATGACCACTGCCATGTTTAGATAGCTCATGTTACGAGCTTCGTTTTGATATGTAGTTCGTTCGATTCCGATGCACGGTTTAGGAGAAACGACCGTTTCAAGTAACGGCGTTTCGCGAACGAAACTTTTCCCCTCGCCTTACTTTGAAACATAGGTTAAAGACCAAAAAGGGTTAATTAATGCATGAAACATTTATGGTAAGTGTGTTAGGCAGTTGGTAAGACACTCGCGAAGGAATCTCCTTAAAACTCGTAAAGGTTAAATTATTAAAAATGGTGGAGCCGAGGGTACTCGAGTGACTTAAGAGAATCAGTAAGCGCAAAACGAGCGTTAGAGTCTGAGTTGGTTAGAGTATAGATTTACAAGTGACTTTGGTTTAATTCCAACTTACTTGTTGTTTATAGGTTACCAGACTCGTCCCGAGCCATTCGTAACCCCCAGTCGCTCAGGCAAGTTTTCTACCCGATATACTGTTGTTGTGATGTAAATATATGTATATGCATTATCTTGTGATAGTGCATGATTGTTATTAGCAAATTTTGCGATATATTGGAGAATGCTGATATGGTATATATGCATGTCTGTTTCGTAATCTGGTTATCTATCTGTTGATTTCAATGCTTATAGTTGCATAATACCTATGCTAGAAATAAGCAAGTAGTTGCGTATACCCTTAGTATAGGGGATAAAAGGTGAACATATTTCTAAACCGGGAGTCGATGTTCCCGAGTATATTATATATATATATATTTATATATATATGGATATAGTTTTTAAAACTATGGATCGAATAAGGTTTATTCGATACCTTTATTTTACTTAATTGAATATTAATTTGAGTATTCATTCGAGGGCTTATGACTCAGTTTATTTTATTATTTGAATATTATTTGAATATTCATTCGAGGGCTTATGACTCTGTTTATATTATTATTGAATATTACTTGGATATTCATTTGAGGATGTATGACTCCTTTATTTTATGAATATTATTTATAGTATTCATTCGAGGTATTATGACTCCGCTTATTACTTAATAATATTCTTTATTGTATTAAAGAATAAGGTGTCGATAATCAAACTTACTTTTGATTATTCAAATAAAGATATTACTTTCGTATAAGTATATCTTTGATTATTTGCTATTCATTTCAAGTATAAGTTTTAATACTTCTACTTCAATTATTTTATAAAGATTATTCTTTATGGGAATATTATTTAAATAATAATATTCAGACATTTATTAAATATTCTGGGGACTGATTTACTTCATTAAATCAGCTTCACTCCAAACATTCTTAAAAATGTTTTGCGAGTCTTTAAAATGATTTTTTTAAAAAGTTAGAGCGGATCCCAAAACTCATTTTTTTAAGATCCTCCTTTCGAAGGGGATTTAAATACTCGCTCAAAACCTGAGGGATCCGGCTCTGTGGTGTGTTTTATATTCGCAACAAGGTTGCTGTTTTGATAAATGAATTGATTACTTACCCAACACTCGGGAAGTAAAATTCTTGGAACAAGTTAATCCATTAACAGGCATCGCCTGGGAAATATCGGTGAGTTCTCCTTTCCAAATAGATACGACTTCTTGGTGGAGCCGTATCAACAAGTTTCTACTTGGGGAAAGTGGGGACAAGCTTTACGTTTCAGAGTCATGGATTTCATCTGAACTAGGAGTGGCGTAAGTGGCCGAGTAGCGCCGGCCCAGCCTTATTATATTGGCCCAAATGGCCTGGAAGTTCCGCTAAGGCGGTCCATTCCTTAGGAGTTCAGTGTTCGGTTGACAAGTAAATCCGACAGGTTCTCCTCTACATGTAGAAAATGGTGGGGTTGTACTACTACGACTGATCATCGTAAGTGGTCTTCCTGGCGCGGAAAACTCCCGTAATGAGTTCATCATCCAATTGGATAATTTCTGCAACACTACCCAGAGCACTTCGATAGAAAGGCTACGGTTGGGCGATTGTTGAGTGTTGGCAGGGTCAAGTTTTCAAAATGATGTTTACATCAAATGAAGTATCTCGTAACTTCATTTTATTTTGATAATATTTTAAAGATTTAATCTATTCAAATCTTGCCTTATAGTCTCATCTATGTGATGAACCTTTGAAACTGATTATAACTTGAACGGGGGTAGTTCAAGTAGTATTTGGGAAAGATATAAGTATATTGGGGTATCTTGTAACTTCATCTTTTAAACTTATATCTAATTAATAATTGTCTTATGAATGACAAAGATTTTCAGAAAAACGTTGAGACAAGGTTAGATATATGAGATCACCTTGCAACGATATTTTTTTTTATACAATTATACACTGGGACTTTGTGTATATTGTGCATGGAAGAGGACTTCCAATATTTTGAAAAGTATATATATATATATATACTGAATATTTTGCGACTTCATCGCATTAAGATATCAACTTGGTTCATTTCCTTTGACCAAGACTTTCATGAGTACTATGAGAAGGCTCATATATTGTTAATCATTATACATATTATTTTGGTGGGCTTGCTGCTCACCCTTGCTTTCTTCTTTCATCACACAACATCAGATAGACAAGATGAACCGGACCAAGCTCCCGATTCGCAAGAGGTTAGGAGACATTCCGCAGTTTTCTAGAAGCACTAATGCCGCCATAGCTGAGGTAGGAACTACCAATAGGCTAGGCTTTCAACTTTTGATGTATCAGATTATGTATATTTATGAATTGTAATAATGGCAAAGAAATGTAAATTTATTCAGAAACCTGTTTAAGGTGTATTGGCATATAATTGTGGAATAAAACGAGTTGTGATTATTTTTGGATATTCATCTCTGAGACTATAACTTGTGGTGTGTGTGTTTATTGTGGGGTCACAGTACAGAGTAGTTGATTATTTATTAAGATTGGGTGTTGTTAAGGGAAATGGAACTCGTGACAACCCGGATCCCCGACCCCGGATTTGGGGGTGTTACAGAAATGGTATCAGAGCCAAGCGTTATAAACCTCAGAGATGATGGGACGTTAATATAATAAGTTCACTAAGATAATAAGAACTCTTGCCAAGTTCATAGTCGGACTACCTAACGTAGTACTGACAGTTAAAACCCTTATGGGAACCCTTATAAATGTAGCGATAGAAGCGTAGTTCGTTATCGTATATGGTAGCGGGACTCCGAACCCTGAAGTTGAGGAACATCAACGCGATGATGTTTTATTACTAATTGGAGATCAGATTGTGGATCCAATAGAGCGTCCTAACGCAGGACTGGATGATGTTGATATTGAGGATGTAGCGGTTGAGGATGTTGTCCTAGAAGGGATAGTTGCTGAGGAGGATCCCATGGAGGATCCTGACGAGATTGGATAAAGGACCACTGATGAATTGATGACCCTGGTTGGGTCGACTACCAGAGGTAGGATTGGCCGGTCACTACCAGAGGTTCGTTCAAGTTTGTAAAGATAGTAGCCCCTATAACGCGGCTTACTCGTAAGACTGAGAAGTTCGAATGGACAGAGAAATGCGAGAACAACTTTTAAGAACCGAAGCAAAGGTTGGTGACGTTCCCTATGTTGGCATTGCCGGATGGAAAATGAGATTTTGTGATTTGTAAGTGACGCTTCGCATAAGGAATTAGGGTGCTTCTTATATAGCACAGCAAGATAATCGCGTCTGCGTCAAGACAATTAAGGGAATTTAAAATTCGATATCCCCACCCATGAGCTTGGGCTCGTGGCAATAGTTTTGCCCTAAAGATTTGAGGCACTACTTGTATGGAGAGAAGTGTGAGATTCACAAACCATAGGAGCTCTAGTACATTTTTACGTAGAAAGAGCTCAACATACGCCAGAGGAGGCGGTTAGAGCTAATCAAGAATTATGATTGGGAGATTCTTTATCATTCGGGGAAAGCCAATATGGTGGCTGATGCCCTTAGTAAAAAGGAGAGACTCAAGATGATAATGTCTTTTGGAGAGTTTATAAGAGATTTTGAGAAAATGGAAATAGTAGTGAAGGTAACCGGAGCCGGTACCGAAAAGCTGTTTGAGATAACAATACAGCCCGAAGTATTGGAAAAGAACATATTGTGCCAGTAAAAGTGATGAATGAAGGCAGAGAGCCAACAAATAGGTATGAGATTAATACCGAGAGTGATGATAAGGGAATAATGAGGTATTCCTATAGAATTTGGGTTCCAAAGGTTTAAGAGCTTAAAGATGAAATCTTAGATGAAAGCTAGTTTGAGGAATAAGAGTTAGAGCAAACCCTGAACGTGATAGTCAGGGAGGTTGCCACCAAGACAAAAGGAACCCATAACATGATGAAGTGGAAAATGAGGATTTAAATTATGTAAGATGACCCCAATTATGGGGAGTAGGAAGAAATATTTAGACTGAGGAAACAAAAGTCGAGTAAGGACAGGAGACCCGAGATGGTACCCCTATACGGCAATTCATGGACCTGTCTAAAGAGAACTTAGACTATTATCCCCAACCACCACCCTGAGGAGACAGTGCGGTGGGAAATTCTTTCATGACCTTTAAGTCGCTAAGCTCTCAGAGTTCCAAGGAACAAGCTGACCCAGTCGAGGCAAGAGCCTGGCTAAAGGAAATAGATGAATCATTTAAGATTCTAAATGATTGATGAACCACAAAAGACTGTTTTGTCACTTACCCTCCTAAGAGAGAGACCACCCGCTGGTGAAAGGCCAAGGAAGGCACGGAGCAAGAGATTATAATAAACTGATTTAAGTTCAGTCAATTGTTTTCAGGAAAGTACTTCCCAAGGTTATGGAGATAGTGTAAAAGCTTAAGAGCCAGAACAAAGGCAGACGAGTATGATGAATTATGAATCTAAGTTGTAAAAGTTATCAAGATTCGTTCTGAAGACACGAATCCAGAATGACGGGATGTTTGAAATCAATGCTTATGTTGTGTTGGTTCATGAAATAATGATAAGAGAAAGGAATATAAAGGCAAGAGAGTTTGAGGAATGATAAGGGAGTTGGGTATGAGGAAACCCTAAAGACTCGTAGAAATAGAAATAGAAAAGTAGGTAATCGTCCGGATGAGAGTGATTCACCATGAGTTAAATTGATGGTTGAAGGTATAAGAGATACATATATTTTATCCCCTGTAAGTTGGGAAGATTCGAGGAAACCTTGAGATAATTCGAAGGATAAATAATGAGACGCGGATAGACTGAGGAGACAAGAAAGTAAGAAATTAAGAAAATTGGGTGAAGGAAGTGACCTTCAAGAAGGTAAAGTGTAAGACCGGTGGCATGATACCCAGAAAGGGAGATGCCAGATATGAAAGATATCCCAACATTGAGATGACTGTTGAGATAAACAACAAAAGTAAATAAGGAATTATTAAGAAGAAGTTCACGTTGAACATGACCAATATCTTCCAGAACATCCATGTTATCATTACCAAATCAAGAAAGAAAAGTGGATGACCATTGTTAACTTTTGGAGGCCATATGGATTGACCTCAATTTGAATAAGGATGCTATTATGAAGTTAGGTATAGACTATCGATGTGGGAATGATTGAATAAGACACCCTTATCAGGGATATATGACTTGATTTATCCATGGAAGGATGCAGGTACCTTTTAAAGGTGGAATTAAGGATAGAACATCGGTAACTTAAAATGAATCCTAGGGGAATGCATAAAGGTTGGAATTTCACCCTTAATAGGGACAGTATGAGTTTTGATAGTATGATTTGGAAAGGGTTAATGTAGCAACAACCTTTAAGAATCAGTGGAGAAATTTTTCAGAAGTATATAGACAATGGTTCTAGTAATAGTAAATGGTATTTTAATATGCCCTGTATCTAGGGAATACAGGAGGAACGATTGAAGGATAACCTTAGAGGTTTTACAAGGAGAAAGGTAATATTCAAAATTTTCAAGAATAGAAATGTTGATAAAGGAAATATGACGTAATTATAATGTTGCCAAGTGGGGCACGTGTTAAACCACGAGAAAGTATGGATCGAACCAGTAATGGTCGAAATTATTCAGGGCAATTAGGACTTAAGATAAAAGATGTTCTAATTATGATTGAGAGTCAGTCATGACAGTGATTAACCTCTAAAGACTGAGGCAATAACTTATGGAAAAATGGTGATTTTTTTTTACTCATCAGATTTTAAGGAAAGCATTTTCACATAAGCTGTGATTGAAATAAGGTAGAAAATTTATTTGGAGATGGTTAAAGTGACATTGACTGTAAGGAAATTTTACTATCAGGAAAGGCCAAAGAGGTGGCCGACAATTTAAAGGTAAGAGGATAATTATAGGCGCTTGTGCCAAAAGAATACAGTGATGATGGTTAAAACTGTGAAGGTTGTATTATGGTTTGGAAGATTGACATTCCTTCTGATGACTGTGCAATACCCAGCCGTAATAGTAGTTGGTAAAGGTTTAATTCGTGTAATCGCCATGAGCGGGCTATCTATTTTAGAAGGTACTATCTTGAGAATGAGCCTGGACCATGTTTCAAAAGGACTAAACGAACCTTTGAGATCAGGAGTGTTCTTCATGAATCAGAAATGGTGATTATGTTACCTCCTTAGAAGGATTTGATACGACATGTATGGACTCCGTATGGTTAGCTATTAAGATTTCATGGAAAGTGAATGATGACAGTGGGTCAGTGGTGGACCATAGTAAGGCGGCAATGATTCTGCGAGTAACGAGCTGATTACAACCGTGAGAGTTGTATTGGAATGGATGTTGAGATTGAGTACCACTAAACGGGTCGTGGTAGTGTATAAGTTATCATTGATAGACTAATTAAGTAGAGTATCTACCTATTGAATATTTATTCCCTCTTATGAAAAGAGAGTCGTATTACTATATGAGGAAGTTTGCGGTGCAAGCATAGAACTCTAGTAACGGTGATGTCTAAAATGAGATCCCAGGTTCGATTTTCGAAATTGAGGGAGTTTCAAAGGTGATTGTGTATAAGCTCGAGGAAGAGCATGGGTCCATAGAATGATGGACGGAATAGAAATATTTAGGCATGGGAAATACGATGCTATAATACTTGATGCTGATATAAATACGTATATGTTTTGTTCTCCTATGACAAATCTCTATAGTTCAGAGGTAGGTTCCAAGCCAGATATTTTGTGGCAGTATATTTTTTTATATATACAATTCTCTTCAGTTCGTTCTTTTCTCTTCTTTTCATTTCATGTAAGTTGAGAAGAACAACCCTTCCAGAAGGGGAGGTATTGCCGAATGACTGTCTATCTGTGTGATAGAAGCCTAGTAGGATACCAACTATTGTTTAATTGCTTGTCAAGTACTAAAGGCTGGCCACCTTCTGTACTAACTATGCGAGATAACAAGTGTTCATGATCATAGTGATCTCTCAATAAATTCTTTTACTTCTATATGAAGGATTAAGCTTTCGAAAATAGAAACAGCTGAAAAAGGAGTAGAAAAGTTATGGTGGTATTCAGAATGGGAACACATTCGTAATACTAAGGTTGACGTGGTTATTAAAAGGTTATAGAACGCTAACGAGCAAAAGTATAACCAGTATAATATTAGGAACGGAAGGTAGTAGCAATTACGAACTCGAAAAGAATGGGTATTGAGAAGCAAAAGCTCTAATGCTAAACGCTATAATGAGAGTCTGTGCAATAGACTTGAAAAAAAATTTGGAATGATCACTTAACGCGGATTTAGTTATATCACGACAATAGATCATATGTCATTATCGAGGTGTCACCTTATGAGATCCTTGAGGGAAGATAATGTCGATCTCCCTTATGTTAGGATGAAGTTGTAGAGCGCAAGATGCTCGGACCCGCAGTAGTCCAAAGGACCAGGGATATAATAGATCTAATCGGAGGACGGCTGGTAGTAACCCAAAATGGACATAAGAGGTATGCTGATTTGACTCAAAAAGGACAAAGAGTATGAAATAGGGGGCCTAGTAATGTTATAGGTATCCCCTTGGAAACCCTTGAAAAAGGATTGATGAGGTTCGGAAAGAAAGGAAAGCTAAGTCTACAATTTGTTGGACCCTTGGATATATTAAGACGTTTGAGAAGTTAGCGTATGAGCTAGCCCTACCCCCGAACCTGTAGCAAGTTCATAACGTGTTCCACGTATCAATGTTAAGGAAGTGTAATTCGGATGCCAGACAAATAGGGGCATATGAGCGCATAGACATGCAACCAGACGTAACCTATATGGAGCAACCAGGAAGGGTATAGAGTAAAAAGGAACGAGTGCTTAGGAGAAGGGTTATCAAACTAGTAAGAGTTTGATGGTAGAACCACAATGTGGGAAAATTTACTCGAGAGTTAGAAAGTGCAATGCTAAGAGAGTATCCATATTCATTTTCTATCTGATTCCGGGACGGAATCCTTTTAAGGAGGGGAG
Source organism: Apium graveolens (assembly GCF_009905375.1). Lineage (NCBI taxonomy): Eukaryota > Viridiplantae > Streptophyta > Magnoliopsida > Apiales > Apiaceae > Apium > Apium graveolens. The sequence goes on along the minus strand of NC_133650.1, from coordinate 83,025,514 downwards.
ACTATAATAACCCCAATTTTTGGGAAATTTTTGAAACCCTTATGAATAGTGTTTTTGCTGAATGAGAAAACTTTTCATGCCACACTATGTAGGGGTTCTGATATGGATATTCTGAGATTTTATTAGTACTTTATATGGGATATAAGTGTATGTAAAGATCGTCAGAATCCAAATCCGAACACTTTGATTTTTCCCGGAAATACACTAGATACGGAAAGATTTGAGAAAAAGGTAACAGGATAAAAAGGATTTAAATTAAAGGATTATAGGAGAGGATCATAAAAGGAATATAATATATTGAGAAAGGTTAAGGGAACCTAAGTAATAAGATCCCGGGTATGATCCTTCAAACAATAAACGAAAACGAAAGTTAAGCGAACCGTATAACAGATCAGCGGTTATTAGGCAAACAATTAGGAAGTTAATCAAAGGGATTAGAGAGGATGATGTCACCCAACCAATGAGAAGAGGACAAGGAGGGGAGGATGACATCATGAGGATGACACAAGCATGACATGGGAAGGAAGGAGATGTGGTGGCTTTTTAACCACACAAAATCAAGGGCAACTAGGTAATTTACTAAAACAAACACAAAAATCAAACCAACCAAGCCAAGCAAATCATTTTTCATCAAAATCAAAAAGAAACCAAGGCATTGTTCTTCATGCTCTCGGCCAAAACAGAACCAGAACACTAAAACTGCTGTATCTCCTTCATTTCTCACTCCAATATTGTGTTCTATAGCTCATTGGAAAGGTATTGAGATGGCCTACAACTCTTGTTCACAAGTCTCGTCCAAATAATCATGTTAAGACCCTCATTTTTACAGTTCTTTAAATCGGACTTTTAGAAACTTCAAAGCCTAACTTTGTGTTCTTGATTTCTTTGGAAAGATCAAGCTTGTAGGAGGCTCCCTAAGGCTTCCTAGAAACTTAACACCTCCCAAGGAAGGTATAAACTTCAAACCCTAGCCTTTACTTTATTTATTAGTAAGTTTAATGGTTGGTGTTGTGAAATGAGAAGCATGGATTGTGATTATTAGTAGTTTGGTTTGATTTGGAAGTGTTTTTGGTAATTGAAGCTTGATTATAGTTCATAGGTCGTGATTGTGGTTGTTTGAGTTGAAAACCTTGGAGATTATGGACTGATGTGGTATGGTTTAGGTGAAGTTTTGTTGTATTGATGGTTATGAGTTGGTTGGTGGTTAATTGGAGTAGTTTAAACATTGGTAATCGCGTAAACATAGCCGTCGTAACGTCCGATTTTCTTTGGACTGTTTTTGTGCATAACATTAGGACCCGAGAACCCCCTGCTAGATTATGACCACTGCCATGTTTAGATAGCTCATGTTACGAGCTTCGTTTTGATATGTAGTTCGTTCGATTCCGATGCACGGTTTAGGAGAAACGACCGTTTCAAGTAACGGCGTTTCGCGAACGAAACTTTTCCCCTCGCCTTACTTTGAAACATAGGTTAAAGACCAAAAAGGGTTAATTAATGCATGAAACATTTATGGTAAGTGTGTTAGGCAGTTGGTAAGACACTCGCGAAGGAATCGCCTTAAAACTCGTAAAGGTTAAATTATTAAAAATGGTGGAGCCGAGGGTACTCGAGTGACTTAAGAGAATCAGTAAGCGCAAAACGAGCGTTAGAGTCTGAGTTGGTTAGAGTATAGATTTACAAGTGACTTTGGTTTAATTCTAACTTACTTGTTGTTTATAGGTTACCAGACTCGTCCTGAGCCATTCGTAACCCCCAGTCGCTCAGGCAAGTTTTCTACCCGATATACTGTTGTTGTGATGTAAATATATGTATATGCATTATCTTGTGATAGTGCATGATTGTTATTAGCAAATTTTGCGATATATTGGAGCATGCTGATATGGTATATATGCATGTCTATTTCGTAATCTGGTTATCTATCTGTTGATTTCAATGCTTATAGTTGCATAATACCTATGCTAGAAATAAGCAAGTAGTTGCGTATACCCTTAGTATAGGGGATAAAAGGTGAACATATTTCTAAACCGGGAGTCGATGTTCCCGAGTATATTATATATATATATTTATATATATATGGATATAGTTTTTAAAACTATGGATCGAATAAGGTTTATTCGATACCTTTATTTTACTTAATTGAATATTAATTTGAGTATTCATTCGAGGGCTTATGACTCAGTTTATTTTATTATTTGAATATTATTTGAATATTCATTCAAGGGCTTATGACTCTGTTTATATTATTATTGAATATTACTTGGATATTCATTTGAGGATGTATGACTCCTTTATTTTATGAATATTATTTATAGTATTCATTCGAGGTATTATGACTCCGCTTATTACTTAATAATATTCTTTATTGTATTAAAGAATAAGGTGTCGATAATCAAACTTACTTTTGATTATTCAAATAAAGATATTACTTTCGTATAAGTATATCTTTGATTATTTGCTATTCTTTTCAAGTATAAGTTTTAATACTTCTACTTCAATTATTTTATAAAGATTATTCTTTATGGGAATATTATTTAAATAATAATATTCAGACATTTATTAAATATTCTGGGGACTGATTTACTTCATTAAATTAGCTTCACTCCAAACATTCTTAAAAATGTTTTGCGAGTCTTCAAAATGATTTTTTTAAAAAGTTAGAGCGGATCCCAAAACTCATTTTTTTAAGATCCTCCTTTCGAAGGGGATTTAAATACTCGCTCAAAACCTGAGGGATCCGGCTCTGTGGTGTGTTTTATATTCGCAACAAGGTTGCTGTTTTGATAAATGAATTGATTACTTACCCAACACTCGGGAAGTAAAATTCTTGGAACAAGTTAATCCATTAACAGGCATCGCCTGGGAAATATCGGTGAGTTCTCCTTTCCAAATAGATACGACTTCTTGGTGGAGCCGTATCAACAAGTTTCTACTTGGGGAAAGTGGGGACAAGCTTTACGTTTCAGAGTCATGGATTTCATCTGAACTAGGAGTGGCGTAAGTGGCCAAGTAGCGCCGGCCCAGCCTTATTATATTGGCCCAAATGGCCTGGAAGTTCCGCTAAGGCGGTCCATTCCTTAGGAGTTCAGTGTTCGGTTGACAAGTAAATCCGACAGGTTCTCCTCTACATGTAGAAAATGGTGGGGTTGTACTACTACGACTGATCATCGTAAGTGGTCTTCCTGGCGCGGAAAACTCCCGTAATGAGTTCATCATCCAATTGGATAATTTCTGCAACACTACCCAGAGCACTTCGATAGAAAGGCTACGGTTGGGCGATTGTTGAGTGTTGGTAGGGTCAAGTTTTCAAAATGATGTTTACATCAAATGAAGTATCTCGTAACTTCATTTTATTTTGATAATATTTTAAAGATTTAATCTATTCAAATCTTGCCTTATAGTCTCATCTATGTGATGAACCTTTGAAACTGATTATAACTTGAACGGGGGTAGTTCAAGTAGTATTTGGGAAAGATATAAGTATATTGGGGTATCTTGTAACTTCATCTTTTAAACTTATATCTAATTAATAATTGTCTTATGAATGACAAAGATTTTCAGAAAAACGTTGAGACAAGGTTAGATATATGAGATCACCTTGTAACGATATTTTTTTTTATACAATTATACACTCGGACTTTGTGTATATTGTGCATGGAAGAGGACTTCCAATATTTTGAAAAGTATATATGTATATATATATATATACTGAATATTTTGCGACTTCATCGCATTAAGATATCAACTTGGTTCATTTCCTTTGACCAAGACTTTCATGAGTACTATGAGAAGGCTCATATATTGTTAATCATTATACATATTATTTTGGTGGGCTTGCTGCTCACCCTTGCTTTCTTCTTTCATCACACAACATCAGATAGACAAGATGAACCGGACCAAGCTCCCGATTCGCAAGAGGTTAGGAGACATTCCGCAGTTTTCTAGAAGCACTAATGCCGCCATAGCTGAGGTAGGAACTACCAATAGGCTAGGCTTTCAACTTTTGATGTATCAGATTATGTATATTTATGAATTGTAATAATGGCAAAGAAATGTAAATTTATTCAGAAACCTGTTTAAGGTGTATTGGCATATAATTGTGGAATAAAACGAGTTGTGATTATTTTTGGATATTCATCTCTGAGACTATAACTTGTGGTGTGTGTGTTTATTGTGGGGTCACAGTACAGAGTAGTTGATTATTTATTAAGATTGGGTGTTGTTAAGGGAAATGGAACTCGTGACAACCCGGATCCCCGACCCCGGATTTGGGGGTGTTACAATCACCCAAAGTTTTATCTCTTGTTATTATCGGTTATGTCTTCACATTGTCATTCTTTAATATATATCTCGATTTATGTTTCGCATCGTATTGTTTAGGTTTGTTGAGCATTTGGCTCACTCCTTGCTTTACCCTGATATTACAGCTAGCAGCTATGGTTAGATTCAAGCAGACAGCACGTAAGACCTGTGACGCTGATGCGTATGTTCGAGCTCAGGTAGAATAATGGATAGTTTTGTGTGAGGACTCGAAATTAAAATCAGTTCTAATAGATGGTAGTGTTGGGCTGTTCCAAACCCTAAACTGTAAGATCTTGGATTTGGTTATGTTTACTTTCTTCTAAATATTGTAATAATTATATTTAATTTTGTTGGTTAAGTTGGGGGTGTGGCAGGTTTTGGTATCAGAGCTACGGTTTAGAGTCCCTGGACAGCCCAAATAGGTTATAGGATATAAGTATAGGTTATAGATAATATGCGAGAGAGTAGGTTGAGTAAATTTATTATTATTAATATTAATACTCCTCTTATTGGTTTGTCAGCAAAGGGCGCATTCCTCGACACCCTCTGGGTCGGACGACACTATTGCTTTCTCCGTGTATGCTGAGTTGAGGCGCGAGTTTGACATGCTTCAGGGCAAGTACGACCGACTGATAGACCGACTAAAGAACGTGTACCCTGACAGCCGAAACTATGAAGGAAAACCCAAGGAGCAGATGACTGCGAGACTTGAGACTTTAGTTCAGTACGTCAACACTAAGCTTGAGGAGATGCCAGCGCACCGGGACCGCACCAGCCAGTATGTCATCCAGATGGTGGCAGATGAGCTCCAGAGCATTGTGAAGACGCTTCGAGAGGACAAGACTACCAAGCCCCGTTCAGATGGAGTGGAGCCTTAGTTCTTTCCATTTATCTTTTCATGTTGTTGTACTATCAGACTTCGTAGAATTCCCAGTTGTTTCCTTTAAATAAGCCTGTTGTTCCTAGAATCAGACTTTGTCCTAATCCTGATGTATTGTGACCTTAAATTTCAGAAATTATGCACTATCGTTCCATTTGCTCTCAACTGTTATTTTACGCTTTTATATGCATCGCCATATCTGTTTAATTTAAAATTTGACCTCATATGAAAATAAGAATGCCATGCGATACCCTCGAATTATTTCATTATTCATATCTGTTTTGACATAACTCTTATTTCAGGATCATGCCTCCCAAAAAGAAGAACCCAACAACCACATCTACCACAGACCCAAATATTCTTCGACTATTGGAAACTTTGCAACAGCAAACCAATGATATAGCTCAACAACAACTAACTCTTCAACAACGAATTGAAAACCAAGATAACTGTGAACCACACCAACCACCCGAGCCACCAGTACCACCCCGACAAATTGTCACTTTCAAGGCTTTTCAGAATGTGAATCCACCTGCATTTCATGATACCACTGATCCGGTAATAGCTAACACATAGATTAAGGAAATGGAAAGAGCTTTTGAGTTGGTACAGTTAGGAGACGATCAGAAGACGCCATATGCTACTTACTTCTTGAAGGGCGAAGTCATCTATTGGTGGGAATCAGTAAAAGCTATGGAAGTAACTCAGCAGGTTTCTTGAGAGAGATTTAAGAAGTTATTTCTGGAAAAGTATTACCCTAAGTACATGCAAAATCAGATGGAGCTTAAATTTCTGGAGTTGAAGCAAGGGAACATGACGGTACTGGAGTATGAGAAGAAGTTCACTGAGTTGTCAAGGTTTGTGACCAAGTATACCAGCACTGAGGAAGAAAAAGTGAAGAAATTTTAGCAAGGATTGGAGCCTTGGATCAGAGATAGAGTGGCTATGTTTGAGCTGGAAACCTATGCGGGAGTAGTACAAAAAGCTGCTCTGATTGAGAATAATGGGATGCAGTCAAGGAAGGAAAGGGATAACAAGAAAAGAAAGGTTCCGTTTTATAGAGAGAAGTCTGAAGCCGGAAATTCACAAGATCGGAGTGTTAAGAGGATTGGGTTTCATAAGGGTGGAAATGTTCAAAAGAAAGGGAATTTGGGCAAAAGACAAGAATCGAAAGGGAACAACCAGGCAAGCCATGGGCAAGCGGGAGAAAATAGGTTCCAGAGACCGGAATGCAAGCACTGTGGAAGAAGGCACCCCGGAGTATGTAATAAGCTGAGCATGACATGCTATAGGTGCAACCAGAAGGGACATTTGGCAAATGAGTGCAAGATGCCGAAGCCAGGAGTTACATGTTACAAATGTGGAAAGACTTGACACATAGCTAGGGAGTGCAAGGCGACCGGACCAGTCAAAGCTTTAATGAATGTGGCAAGTATCAGTGCAAGGGTGCTAGCTGAGGTATTAGCATTACCTCCACCACCTACAACAACCCCGCTAGCAACAACAAGGACATTTGATCTGAAGATGAAGGATGTTGTTCAGAATTCTGAGGTGATAGCAGGTACACTTTTACTCAATAATGTCAAAGCTAAAGTATTGATTGATTCTCGGGAGCAACAAGATCTTTCATATCAGAAACTTTTGTTGATAAACTTCAATGTGATAAAATGGTTATGAGCGATGTAGTAAATGTGGTAATTGTAAACCAAAAGAAGATTCATGAGAATCAATTATGTCTGAAGTGTGAGATTGATATTTCAGGGTATAAGTTTTCAGCCGGCTTGATACTCTTCAAGTTGGGAGGGTTTGATATAATTTTAGGAATGGATTGGTTAGGGAAGAATAACACCCAGATTTATTGTAAGACCAATAAAGTGTATTTAAAGACGAAGAGTGGAGAGAAGGTAGTATTTAAGGGGCAGAGGCAAGAACAACTATTTCTTACAATCGTTCAGGCTAAGAAGCTACTTAGAAAAGGTTGTGAGTCGTTCCTAGCTTATGTAGTGGATTCAGAAAAAGGCAGTCCCAGCATAGAAGATATCCCCGTCGTTAACGAATTCCCCGATGTGTTTCCAGACGAACTACCAGGCTTACCACCAGATCGACAAATCGAGTTCGAGATCAACCTTGCTCCAGGCACGGAACCAGTTTCAAAGGCCCCATATAGGATGGAACCAACAGAAATTAAAGAGTTGGCAAGCCAGCTACAAGAATTGTTGGATAAAGGAGTGATACGGCCAAGTACATCGCCATGGGGAGCACCTGTTCTGTTTGTAAAGAAGAAAGATGGAAGTATGCGGCTATGTATAGATTATCGGGAGTTGAATAAGGTAACGATTAAGAACCGCTACCCGCTACCAAGAATAGATGACCTTTTTGACCAGCTGAAGGGAGCAAAGTGCTTTTCAAAGATTGACTTGAGATCGGGATACCATCAATTAAAGATCAAGGAAGAAGACATTCTCAAGACAGCATTCAGGACCAGATATGGGCATTATGAATTCCTAGTAATGCCGTTTGGATTGACCAACGCCCCGGCCACATTTATGGATCTGATGAATCGGGTATTTAAGAAGTATTTGGACAAGTTTGTAGTGGTATTCATTGATGACATCCTTATTTATTCTAAGTCGGAAGAAGAACATAAGCAACACCTCTGGATAGCATTGGAGATACTTCATCAAGAGAAGTTGTATGCCAAGTTTACCAAATGTGAGTTTTGGTTAAAGGAAGTTCAATTTTGGGGCATGTCATTGGAAATGAAGGAGTTAAAGTGGATCCGGCAAAAATTGAGGCGGTTATGAGTTGGGAGAGGCCAAAGACACCTACGGAAGTGCGAAGTTTTCTAGGATTGGCAGGGTACTATAGAAGGTTTGTCAAGGATTTTTCAAAAATCTCTACGCCATTGACCAAGTTAACCAGGAAGAATCAGAAGTTCGAATGGAGTGTAGAATGTGAGGATAGCTTTCAAGAGTTGAAACAAAGATTGGTAACCGCTCCCGTGTTAGTACTACCAGATGACCAAGGGAACTTTGTGATATTCAGCAACGCTTCTCATAAAGGATTGGGTTGTGTGTTAATGCAACACAGTAAGGTGATCGCGTATGCGTCAAGACAGTTAAAACCGCATGAGTTGAAGTACCCGACGCATGACTTGGAACTAGCCGCCATAGTGTTCGCACTTAAGATTTGGAGACATTACCTCTACGGAGAAAAGTGTGAAATCTACACAGATCATAAGAGTTTAAAGTACATTTTCACTCAGAAGGAGCTCAATATGAGGCAGAGGAGATGGCTGGAATTGATCAAGGACTACGATTGCTCGATAAATTACCATCCTGGAAAGGCGAATATTGTGGCCGATGCTCTAAGCAGGAAGGAGAGATTGAATATGATGGCAACACCAAAGGAACTGACTGAAGAGATCAAGAGATTTGGACTGGAACTCTGTGATTGTGGAAAAGTTGAAGAAGTTTGTCGTGCGATGACTTTTCAGCCAACACTAGTGGAAAGGATAAGGAAATGTCAAGAAGAAGTGATGGAGAAAGAGAAGAATCAGCTAACTGGAGAGGAGATTAGCACTCAAAAGGATGAGTAAGGTATACTAAGGTTTTCCTCAAGAATTTGGGTTCCTCATGTACCTGAATTGAAGAATGAAATCCTACAAGAAGCCCACAATTCGAAATTTTCAATCCACCCGGGAAGCACCAAGATGTATCGGGAGTTAAAACGGAACTTTTGGTGGCCAAATATGAAGCGAGACGTGGCAGAATGGGTTGCAAAGTGTTATACTTGTCAGAAAGTGAAGGCAGAACATCAACGACCAAGCGGATTAATTCAGCCCCTAAAGATTCCAGAATGGAAATGGGAAAATATTGCTATGGACTTTATAGTGGGACTACCGCGAATGAAATCCGGACATGACGCTATATGGGTGATAATTGATCGTCTTACGAAGTCAGCATATTTTCTTCCAATTAATGAGAAGTCATCATTGGACAAATTGGTTCATCTGTACGTGCGTGAAATCGTACTAAGGCATGGAGTACCCGTATCGATAGTTTCAGACAGAGATCCCCGATTTAACTCGAGATTCTGGAAGCAATTTCAAGAAAGTCTTGGCACAAAATTGAGTATGAGCATGGCGTACCACCCGCAGACTAATGGTCAGAGCGAAAGGAAAATTCAAATGATCGAAGACATGTTGCGCAGTTGTGCAATCGATTTTGCAGGAAGTTGGGACGACCACTTGCCATTGATTAAATTCTCTTACAATAATAGCTATCATTCCAGTATTGGCATGCCACCATACGAAGCTTTGTACGGGCGAAAATGTAGATCACCGACAAGTTGGGATGAAGTAGGAGAAGGAAGGATTCTCGGCTCGGAATTGGTACAACAGTTGCATGACACAATCAAGTTAATTCAGAGAAGGCTACTTGTTCCTCAAGATAGACAGAGGAAGTATGCGGATCCAGCGCGTAAGGATGTTCGATTCCAAGTTGGCGAAGCTGTTTTATTGAAGGTGTCGCCTAGAAAAGGGTTGTCTAGATTTGGCAAGAAAGGGAAGTTAGCACCTAGATATATAGGTCCTTTTGAAATTTTGAGTCAAGTGGGGAAGGTAGCCTACGAGTTAGCCTTACCACCTCAGTATCAGCATGTGCATAATGTGTTCCATGTGTCGTTGCTTAAGAAGTACAATCCTGACGCCAACCATGTGATATGTAATAACCCCAATTTTTGGGAAATTTTGAAACCCTTATGAATAGTGTTTTTGCTGAATGAGAAAACTTTTCATGTCACACTATGTAGGGGTTCTGATATGGATATTCTGAGATTTTATTAGTACTTTATATGGGATATAAGTGTATGTAAAGATCGTCAGAATCCAAATCTGAACACTTTGATTTTTCCCGGAAATCCAATAGATACGGAAAGAATTGAGTATAAGGTAACAGGATAAAAAGGATTTAAATTAAAGGATTATAAGAGAGGATCATAAAAGGAATACAATATATTGAGAAAGGTTAAGGGAACCTAAGTAATAATATCCTGGGTATGATCCCTCAAACGATAAACGAAAACGAAAGTTAAGCGAACCGTATAACAGATCAGCGGTCATTAGGCAAACAATTAGGAAGTTAATCAAAGGGATTAGAGAGGATGATGTCACCCAACCAATGAGAAGAGGACAAGGAGGGGAGGATGACATCATGAGGATGACACAAGCATGACATGGGAAGGAAGGAGATGTGGTGACTTTTTAACCACACAAACTCAAGGGCAACAAGGTAATTAACTAAAAACAAATCAAAATCTCATCCACCAAGCCAATCATTTCATTTTTCATCAAACAAAACACAAAAATCTCTTTCTTCCCAAGCTAGCTCTCGGCCCATTTCTTAAAAATTGAAGATCCAAGCTCCACCACTTACTATTTAGCAAGGTAATTATCTAAGCTTCCCATGGATAGTTACATACTTCCTATAAGTTTAAGCTTCTAATTCCAAGCCAATCTTTTTCTATAAATCATGAAAGAAGATGGTTAATAGTGTTTTTCAAGAACTAAAATTTGTGTTCTTGAAGTTTTGTTTAGATTAAGCTTGGATAAGGACTTTAAGGGTGATTCCAAGCCATTCTCTTGATTCTCCACTCTCCAAGGAAGGTATAAACTACAAACCCTAGCTTTAGTTTTGAGTAATTAGGATTGAATGTGTTTGATATAGCATATGTGAAGCATGATGCTTGATTGGTTGAAGTTTGGTTGAGTTTGTAGAGATTAGTTGGTTTTGTTGCATTGTTGGAGTTGTAAATCTTGGTAATTAGTTAAAGAACCTAAGTAAAGCTTTTAGTTCATGTGGGGAATAAGTATAAATGGTTAATGTGGATTTGTTGGGGCTGTTATGATGTGGTTTGGAGGGATATTGGTTGTATGATTGATTTGGGGTTGATTTGTGGTTGGTTTTGAATGGTTTAAAATTGGGAAAACGCGTAAACATAGCCGTCGTAACGTCCGATTTTCTTTAGACTGTTTTTGTGCATAACATTAGGACCCGAGAACCCCCTGCTAGATTTTGACCATTGCCATGTTTAGATAGTTCATATTACGAGCTTCGTTTTGATATGTAGTTCGTTCGATTCCGATGCACGGTTTAGGAGAAACGACCGTTTCAAGTAACGGCGTTTCGCGAACGAAACTTTTCCCCTCGCCTTACTTTGAAACATAGGTTAAAGACCAAAAAGGGTTAATTAATGTATGAAACAATTATGGTAAGAGTGTTAGGCAGTAGGTAAGACACTCGTGAAGGAATTGCCTTAAAACTCGTAAAGGTTAAATTATTAAAAATGGTGGAGCCGAGGGTACTCGAGTGACTTAAGAGAATCAGTAAGCGCAAAACGAGCGTTAGAGTCTGAGTTGGTTAGAGTATAGATTTACAAGTGACTTTGGTTTAATTCCAACTTACTTGTTGTTTATAGGTTACCAGACTCGTCCCGAGCCATTCGTAACCCCCAGTCGCTCAGGCAAGTTTTCTACCCGATATACTGTTGTTGTGATGTAAATATATGTATATGCATTATCTTGTGATAGTGCATGATTGTTATTAGCAAATTTTGCGATATATTGGAGCATGCTGATATGGTATATAAGCATGTCTGTTTCGTAATCTGGTTATCTATCTGTTGATTTCAATGCTTATAGTTGCATAATACCTATGTTAGAAATAAGCAAGTAGTTGCGTATACCCTTAGTATAGGGGATAAAAGGTGAACATATTTCTAAACCGGGAGTCGATGTTCCCGAGTATATTATATATATATATATATTTATATATATATGGATATAGTTTTTAAAACTATGGATCGAATAAGGTTTATTCGATACCTTTATTTTACTTAATTGAATATTAATTTGAGTATTCATTCGAGGGCTTATGACTCAGTTTATTTTATTATTTGAATATTATTTGAATATTCATTCGAGGGCTTATGACTCAGTTTATATTATTATTGAATATTACTTGGATATTCATTTGAGGATGTATGACTCCTTTATTTTATGAATATTATTTATAGTATTCATTCGAGGTATTATGACTCCGCTTATTACTTAATAATATTCTTTATTGTATTAAAGAATAAGGTGTCGATAATCAAACTTATTTTTGATTATTCAAATAAAGATATTACTTTCGTATAAGTATATCTTTGATTATTTGCTATTCATTTCAAGTATAAGTTTTAATACTTCTACTTCAATTATTTTATAAAGATTATTCTTTATGGGAATATTATTTAAATAATAATATTCAGACATTTTCTAAATATTCTGGGGATTGATTTATTTTATTAAATCAGCATCACTCCAAACATTCTTAAAAATATTTTGCGAGTCTTCAAAATGATTTTTAAAAGTTAGAGCGGATCCTAAAACTGATTTTTATATTTAAGATTCTCCTTTCGAAGGGGATTTAAATACTCGCTCAAAACCTGAGGGATCCGGCTCTGTGGTGTGTTTTATATTCGCAACAAGGTTGCTGTTTTGTTAAATGAATCGATTACTTACCTAACACTCGGGAAGTAAAATTCTTGGAACAAGTTAATCCATTAACAGGCATCGCCTGGGAAATATCGGTGAGTTCTCCTTTCCAAATAGATACGACTTCTTGGTGGAGCCGTATCAACAAGTTTCTACTTGGGGAAAGTGGGGACGAGCTTTACGTTTCAGAGTCATGGATTTCATCTGAACTAGGAGTGGCATATGTGGCCGAGTAGCGCCGGCCCAGCCTTATTATATTGGCCCAAATGGCCTGGAAGTTCCGCTAAGGCGGTCCATTCCTTAGGAGTTCAGTGTTCGGTTGACAAGTAAATCTGACAGGTTCTCCTCTACATGTAGAAAATGGTGGGGTTGTACTACTACGACTGATCATCGTAAGTGGTCTTCCTGGCGCGGCAAACTCCCGTAATGAGTTCATCATCCAATTGGATAATTTCTGCAACACTACCCAGAGCACTTCGATAGAAAGGCTACGGTTGGGCGATTGTTGAGTGTTGGCAGGGTCAAGTTTTCAAAATGATGTTTACATCAAATGAAGTATCTCGTAACTTCATTTTATTTTGATGATATTTTAAAAGATTTAATCTATTCAAATCTGGTCTTGTAGTCTCATCTATGTGATGAACTTTTGAACTAATTATAACTTGAATGGTGGTAGTTCAAGTAGTATTTGGAAAAGATATAAGTATATTGGAGTATCTTGTAACTTCATCTTTTAAACTTATATCTAGTAAATGATTATCTTATGCATGACAAAGATTTTCAGAAAAACGTTGAGACAAGGTTAGATATATGAGATCACCTTGCAATGATATTTTTATACAGTTATACACTGGGACTTTGTGTATATTATGCATGGAAGAGGACTTCCAATATTTTGAAAAGTATATATGTATATATACTGAATATTTTGCGACTTCATCGCATTATGATATCAAACTTGGTTCATTTCTTTTGACCAAGACTTTCATGAGTATTATGAGTAGGCTCATATATTGTTAATCATTATACATATTATTTTGGTGGGCTTGCTGCTCACCCTTGCTTTCTTCTTTCATCACACAACATCAGATAGACAAGATGAACGGGACCAAGCTCCCAATTCGCGAGCGGATAGGAAATATTCCGCAGTTTCCTATAGGCGTTGATGTCGCTGTAGCTGAGGTAGGAGCTACCAATAGGCTAGGCTTTCAACTTTTGATGTACCAGATTTATGTATATTTATGAATTGTAATAATGGCAAAGAAATGTAAATTTATTCTGAAAACCTTTTAAGGTGTATTGTCATATAATTGTGGAATAAAACGACTTGTGATTATTTTTGGATGTTCATCTCTGAGACTATAACGTGTGGTGTGTGTGTTTATTGTGGGGTCACAGTACAGAGTAGTTGAGTAATTATTAAGATTGGGTGTTATTAAGGGAAATGGAACTCGTGACAACCCGGATCCCCGACCCCGGATTTGGGGGTGTTACATGATAGACTATGAACCTGTAGAAATTCAGGCAGACCTGTCATTCGTGGAGCAACCTGTCAAAATACTCGACTGGAAAGAGAAGAGTCTTAGAAATAAGTCAGTAAAGTTAGTAAAAGTACTTTGGAGGAACCCTAAGGTCGAAGAATCGACTTGGGAGTTAGAGTCTGATATGCGTTCCTGGTATCCTCATCTGTTCTCTTAGATTCTGGGGACAGAATCCCTTAAGGGGGAGAGGATGTTACGACTGGCATTTTCGTGTAATATTATTTGTGGTTTTGGTATAATATTAAAGTCGAAAGTAAATATGTTCAATGATTGCGCGTTTGAGTTAGTGAGAATTTCTGCATTATAAAATTTTTAAGTGTAGTACATGATTTTTCAAAGTAAAAGTTTATTTATTTCCTTTATTCTTGATTTATAAGGAATATTCTAAGCCTTGGAAAAATTTTCTTTTAAAAGATATTTTGTTCACAAATTTTAAAAGTGATTTTATAAAATTTCTAAAAATCCAAATTATTTTATGGTATAAATTTTATAATTTTTGAACTTTTATTTTATTATATAAAAATAAATCTTTGAAAATAAGTTGCTTATTAATTATCAAATTACATGGTTGCCCTTGCATGCAAATCCTTTCCTATTCAACTTAAAGGGCTAAAAAGACAATTCCAACCCCACTAACTCTCATCTTACTAGCCAAATTACTTATTTGTCCTTGCATGCAAAATGACCTAACCTTGCTAGAGGGCTACTTTTGTCAATTACCAATTCCACTCACATTTGTTCAAATCAAAACCATAAAAACAAACACAAGTTTTCATGATCATTTCACACTCCACCCTCACCTCACTCTCTCCTCCCTCCCTTCTCCCTCTCCTCTCGGCCCTCCCCCTCTCCTCTCGGGTTTTAGCCGAAAACCTACCCCCTCCCCTTTTCTTCATTCCTCATTCAAGCTCCCAGCTTCCATACAAGTAAATATTACTTCTCATATCATGATCACATATAATTCAAAGATTTTTGAGTAAAAAGTTTAAGTTTTAAGTTTGCATGTCAAGGTTTTAGTTGGAACTCAAAGTACAATCTTGATTCTTATGGATTTAAGGTTGTTTTTGAGAGGACTACAAGGAATGGTGAAATTCCAAGTCTTGAGAAAGAGACTCTTGATATTGAATGGCCATTTCCCTTCCATTTCATTAGGCCATGACCTTAAAAGAGCCGAATGAATGGTCTTTGAGATCATTCTTGTTGCCTTGATTCATTTCTATGTGTTTTTGGTAGTGATAACATAAATTTTATATCAAAAACTTGATAAAAACCTTTGCATACTAAGTGATCATCTAGATATAGCTATTTATGGGCTTGCATGTCGATTTCATGATAGAATATATTTAGAAAATATGTTGTTTTGGTTTGTAAAACTCGAAGTCATGCATGCATGTAGATTTCTCTTGGAATGCTGGAAGATTTTGATCATTTGGAAAGATTTTGTTAGTAAGCTTTAATTTCAGTAGGGATAAGGTGTTAATCTTGATTAGTGCTCCTTGATGCATGGTAATAATTCGTGTATATATTTTATAAGAATATATAACTTGTTATTTTCAAAAACTTGATGACTTGTAAATTGTGTAATGTGATTTCCTTTGTTTTGCCATGGTGCACCCTAGGTAAGGATGATCTCCACCAAGATTATTTTGAGTGTAAGGGAGTTAGTTCAGTAGATCACCATAGTTAAGTCATGGTTTGGGTATTTGAGTTGTTGGTGGTTGAGTTTGTCAAGTAAAAACCTTGGAGAAAGGAGAGTCTTAGTTTCTACAGAAAATCTGTTTAGTACCCTGAGGTTTAGAGTGATTTTTGACCATGTCATTGATGTGCACTTTGAGGCCCAATCCACCAGAAGCTAGAATTAGGAGTATATAAAAGGTTTTAGGTGTTGGTTGGAGGTTTATAAGTCGTTTGGTTAGGTGCACAAGTGAAATCACAAAATCTGTCCAGCAGGGGACAGTTTTGTTGCAACTTAGAAATAGGAAGTTTTGACCATGTCATAGGTAGGCCCTCATTAGGCCCTGTTGGGCCTTAGTTATAGGGAGTGTCATAGAAGTTTTTCCATCCATAGTTCATAAAATAGGAGTTAGAACCATGTGTCACAAATTAGTTCAAGTCAGGGCGTTTTCTGCCCAGAAAAACAGGGGAATCATGGACTTTAAGCTTAGGCCCAAGGAGGTCCAAGCTAGGCCCTTGATCCACATCAAATTTGGGAGATGACTTATGGTCAGAAGAGTCTAGTGTAAGAGTTTTGGAGGAAAACTTGTAGTTTAAGGGTGTCTAATGCACTCAAGAAACCATAGATGTCATTCTGAAATTTACTCCAGTGAGCATTTTCACTTATCGCATAGTTTTAGAACACTTAGGAGTGAGATCTAGGTTGACCACCATGGTTGTAAGATAGTATAAAGTCAGTAGAACAAAAGGCCCAAGTGAGGGTCAATAGGGTTTGGATAGTTTAGTAAAGGCACATCGGGTTAGGAAGCAAAAATTTGGAGACTTTGTCTAAGTATAGTGACCAAGTGACTTAAGTTGGGGATCGAGATCATCCAAGCCTAGTGTTGCATTATGGTTTATGTGGTATTATTTGGTATTAAAATATGATATGTGAATATATGTGGCTATGTGTACAATTATATTTATAAGGTGAATATAAAGTAAGTGCATATAGGCCTAAGTGTCATTCGTGTTTAATTTCGGGTTGTAAATAGGTTAAGTTGGTGAGAATATATTATAATGAGGATTATTATTTATGTAGGATCTCGAGACGAGGGTAAACTTGCCATAAAGGTCGAGTGAAGCTTCCAGTTGCTCCTACCAGCCAGACCAGACTAGCCTTTCTCAAGGCAAGTGATTCAACCTGTCTTTCGTATTCACTGCAAATGTGTAACAATTAGTTCATATATATATTGATGCGATTATCCTGAGTCATTTTGATATACTTAAACCAAGCGAATCTTAAGTTATCTTTGAATTATATAGAAATGCCATGAACCCTCAAGTATGTATTGCAAGTAGTTCAAAAGTCTTATCATGATAGTATATTAAAGTAATTTGAATGCCATGATAAAATAAAGAGTTGTTATAACACTTGATTGATCCTCTTGATTATCATGCTAATAATTCCTAGAGTATTGATATCTCACCCTGATGCTTGAATCCCTATAGAACTTTACCTTGATACCTAAAAGTCAGATATTCATCAAAGTTATCCATAATTGATTGATACCTCTCTTTATTACCCTAAAGTTTAACAATCGTGATATACCCTGAGCTAAAGATCATTTCTTCATACCTTAACACCCTTATTATTCATGAAGCTTATCTTCTTGATGTTCTAGCACTTGTACCTTGTCGAAAAACCATTGCTTTAAGCCTAGCTTGGCATTACCCCTTCATAATATCCAATAGCCTCGCTAAATTTTCTTGCCCAAGTTTTGTATATGGAATCCTTTCAGTTACCCTAATAGAGTAAAGTCTAGTGGATCATGGCCCTGAGATTTAGTACCATATTTCCAGTGTTTCGAGTTGATCTATAATCCCTTGATAAAAATGTTTACTGTTAAAAGAGATTTTGTCATAAATCGGCATCAGTTTTTGAAATGAATAAAATGCGGATTTTCAGTCCCAAAGGGGGATAAATGTTTTCTTTGAATAGTGGATCTGGATTGAGACGCGAGTCCTTTCCACACTTATAATGTAGGCTTAAAAGTTGCCTATGGATCCCATTAATGTTTTAGAACCCAGCGAGGTTCGAGATTACTTCTCGGTTGATCATCGGCTGTAATCTGTAGCGTCATAAAATGATTTTGTTTAAGATATGATTTTGAAAATGTTTTGATACAAGCAAATGATGCCATCACCCAAAGTTTTATCTCTTGTTATTATTGGTTATGTCTTCACATTGTCATTCTTTAATATATATCTCGATTTATGTTTCGCATCGTATTGTTTAGCGCTTGTTGAGCATTTGGCTCACTCCTTGCTTTACTCTGATATTACAGCTAGCAGCTATGGTTAGATTCAAGCAGACAGCACGTAAGACTTATGACACTGATGCGTATGTTCGAGCTCAGATTGAATAAGGGATAGTTTTGTGTGAGGACTCGAAATTAAAATCAGTTGTAATAGATGGTAGTGTTGGGCTGTTCCAAACCCTAAACTGTAAGATCTTGGATTTGGTTATGTTTACTTTCTTCTAAATATTATAATAATTATATTTAATTTTGTTGGTTAAGTTGGGGGTGTGGCAATCTCTACATGTAGAAGTGACTTGTCGATATCTATGAGATCTCTATATACACCATTTGACATATCGATATCTTTGAGATCTCTATATGAGAATTTGACTTGTCGATATCTCCAATCCTTCACATCTTCATTTGACTTATCGATATCTCTGAGATCTCTACATGCAGAAATGACTTGTCGATATCTCTGAGATCTCTACGACTTGTCAATATCTCCAGTTCTCTACATCTTCATTTGACATGTCGATATCCCTGAGAGTTCTCTATAAGACATTTTGAACTTCTCTACAAGTCATTTTGAACTTCTTGAATGACTTCTCGATATACCTTGATATGTGAGTTTCGATATCTTGACTTAGAACATTTTTCATAGAACAACATTCTTCAACTCCAAACTTCTACATCTTTTCTTTGAGACATGATGATGACTTGATCTATCTCTAGAGTTTATTCCTTTGAAACTGTTCACAAAAAAATCCCCCAGTCTAATCTACTAAACACTTTTACAGACTCAAGGAATACAATACAGAGTTCGGATATAGATTTTTATACAACTTAAACTTTGGGTAGTCAATGTGACTTAGTCTTGTTATTATACATGCATGTCTTGCACAACATTCTTCATTCTGGATCAATTACATATTTTGTCCAGCTCCCTTAGGCTGTCTCTTCATTAAATTAAGCTAAATTTTACTGCATGATGTCATATACTACATTTGCAATCCACCATCATATATAATTATTCCATGATTAATTTCTATTTCATTCTCACTCTGAATTAGAATTTTATTGAGTTTGTGGCATGTCAAAGCACAATGCTGGAATATTTTGCTCTACATAATTTTTTGCAGCTCCCTTAAATTGCTTTTGAGTTAAATTTAGCCAAATTTTTCTTATGTTATATATTACAACTGCAATTTACCATCATGTATAATTATTGCATGCTTAAATTCTTATTAATTTTCACTCTGAATTAGAGTTTCATTGAGCTTGTAACAAGTGACTTAAATTTTTGGTTGTTCCTTGGTTCGGTCTAATTTAGCATTTGGGTGTATATAGTTTTTTCTAGGCCTACATGCATTACATATTTATGCTCATAATTTGTTTTGCGCGTCCAAAATGCTAGGCTATTTTAATCCGGGAATTTAACCATCTCTTTTCGGTGTCAATAATAGAATCACCACGCAAGCGTAATCATATTGACCACGGGAAGGCTACTTTTGGTAAATAAGTATTTTTCCCCTACTAAAAAATAGTTATGTAAATGTTCTAATGTGTTTTACTCGGACAGCTACGGGCACAATCGTGCATGATCTTGGAAGCCCCGATCAGGTTTGTGGATAATGTGGTGCCCAGGTTTGGGTCGTTGTGTTCACGAGGAGGCATTTCAGCACTGGCGTAAAATGTTAATCCTTTTTATTCTAGTAAAGGAAAGGTCCACTTGCCATTGCTTCAGCAAGCCCTTCCAGAATTAATGGCCTTGCTCATTGGTCAAGGTGGTCAAGAAAGGAAGTTTGAGCAAAATAATCATATGTACAACACTATTTTTTCTCTTTGCTCTTTCAGTGGTAAACCATGGTTCTGCCCCATATGTGTTTTATATCAACCTTCAGACATACCACAGTATTGGTTCCTTACCCCCCCAGATGGTCGCACACCTAAATTTGCTTTATTTTACATGTATGATGGGTAAGAAGCAACTGATTACTGACTTGGATTCCCACATAATAGAAGCACACTGGATCCAGAGATTTTCATTATTTTTCAAAAAAATCTAATTTGGGTGAATGCCCTTGTACGGATCTTCAGGTAAGTCAGTGAATGGTACCCCTCCATCAGCAAATGCCAGTTCGTCTGAGATTGCTCGAGAGAAGGACTAGTGACGGTCGCTTTGTCATTTTATCCAGCAGAAATGACTATAAATTTGCAGGTCTTGCAGTAAATAACAACTTCACGGATAAGGGACATACTTTTTATGCTAATTGGTTATACACGCATACGCCGAGAGTCGAACTCCTGACCTTCCGCAAGGGGGTACAAGAGCTCAACACCTGCACCAATACCTTGTTGGCATGTAAGGGACATACTTCTTGATTATAAACAAACTGGTTTAAAGAACATCACCAAGTGTCATCCATGCTTCATGTCACTGCAATACCCATGCTCTTTCTGAGGGGAGATAATGGTTTTCGGCTTGGTATTAGGCACCACAATGTTCAGCCTACAGAGCCTAATCAGAGAAAAATAGTAAGCACGAGAGAATTCCAGGTGTTCAAGATACAATTTCGCAGGAATGAAGGTCGTTCATTGCTATTGGGAGGATGCACATTCCTCCAATATGTGGTCGATGCATGGTGTTCAGGGGAACACGGAAGATTACTATGGGTAAAGCTGTTGAAATAATCTTAAATTTAGTTATTAATTATTTGTTTATTTAATTATTAGATATTTTAGATATTTAGCAATAAATTAATTATTAGAGAAAAATATTATTTTAGAATTGTTTAGTAGTGGGGTAGTGGAGTTGTGGAGTAAATTATGAACATGTAATTTACCCATTAATTAGTAGTGGTTAGTTTGGGTAGTAGTTAGTTTTAATATGTCTGTAAAACCTATATAGTGGCTAGTTTACTTGAGTTTTATAACAAGAAATATAGCAGTACAAGTTCTCTTCAAAATGTAGGTGTCTTTTTTCTCTAAGGTTTTACAACATTGGCATCAGAGTCATATGATCCAGGGCTTATAAAACTCTTATAAAATACACATATACATATATATATTATCCTTAATATTTTCCATGGCATCAAACAATTTCTCCGTCTCTATTCCATTATTCAAAGGAGACCATTATAATTCATGGGCTATCAAAATGAAATCATTTTTGAAAGCTATGAGTTTGTGGGAAGCAATTGAGAGTGATGTTGAGCCAACCCTTCTTCCACAAAAATCCAACAGCAGCTCAAATCAAAAAACGTGATGAAGAAGTGGCAAGAGAAGCAAAGGCAATTTCATGTCTACATTTGGCTGTGTCAGAAGAGATCTTTACAACTATTATGGGTTGGGATACTCCTAAAGAAGCATGGACAAAAATTAAGGAAGAATTTGAAGGCAACCAACAAACCAAACTGATGCAAATTCTGAACCTCAAGAGAGAGTTTGAGATGATGAGAATGAAAAATAATGAAGGCGTCAAGGAATATGGGAGTATGTTGATGTCCATTGTTAACCAAATCAAACTATTTGGTGGAGATTCTCAAGTCAAAGAGTTGTGGACAAACTTTTAGTGACTCTTTCTGAGAGGTATGAAACTAAAATTTCCTCACTTGAAGATACTAAAGATCTTTCGAAATTAACTGTTTCAGATTTGATCAATTCACTTCACGCCGTGGACCAAAGGAGATCAATGAGGGAGGAAGAAATTGGAGGAAAAAATGAGGGACTGCTTTTAGCTAAAGTTTCATTCTCAAAAGGCACAGGCAACAAAGTTCAATGCAACCATTGTCATAAGATGGGACATGAAGAAAAAGACTGTTGGTACAAAGGAAAGCCACAATGCTACAAATGCAAAAAATATGGGCATGTGGCAAAGAATTGTAGATTTCAGAATGATGAAGAAAGGATGGCACAATTGATCGAGGAAGAACCACTCATTTAGAGTTGTGGAGAGAAAGTGCTCCAAAGTGTTTTTGGAGAGAAGTGCTCCAAAGTGTTTTTGATGAGAAAGTGCATCAAAATTGATGGTGGTGAGAAGTGCATCACAGGCAAAGAGAAAGTGCTTCGTAAATTTAAGATTATGGGGGTGAATGTTGGAATAATCTTAAATTTAGTTATTAATTATTTGTTTATTTAAATATTAGATATTTTAGATATTTAGCAATAAATTAATTATTAGAGAAAAATATTATTTTAGAATTGTTTAGTAGTGGGGTAGTGGAGTTGTGGAATAAATTATGAACATGTAATTTACCCATTAATTAGTAGTGGTTAGTTTGGGTAGTAGTTAGTTTTAATATGTCATATAATGGCGAGTTTACTTGAGTTTTATAACAAGAAATATAGCAGTACAAGTTCTCTGCAAAATGTAGGTGTCTTTTTTCTCTAATGTTTTACAACAAAAGCTACATCAATCAAAAATTTGATCTGATCTTTATAATAACCTTGTTGATTATTTAAATTGTGGGGATGTGGCGGCTTCTGATGTCGGGAAACGAATTGTTCTACCATCAAGCTTTACAGGAGGTTGTAGGTACATGCAACAGAACTTTCAAGACTCGATCGCCGTATGCAACGAGTATGGCCATCCTGATATATTTTGTAATCCAAAATGGACGAAAATACAATGAGCGGTTATAACTTCAGGCTCCCAAGATGATGCGTCCATCCAGACCTTGTTGCAAGGGTCTTTAAGATGTAGCTTGATTTTATGATGTCTGATTTGACAAAAAAGACGTCATGGACCGTGTGCTTGCAGGTTGTACTATCAAACTTGTTCTTGTGTATATATGTCAATGATAAAGTGACTTTCCCAAAAAAGCTAAAACAGATGTGAGGTTCCTCCTCATCCATCCTCTTAAATTTTATACTTTAGTATGAGTAGCCTATATAAAGTCTTATGAACATCGGGCTTTGTAATAGTTCCACTCAATTCACCTTCAACTCACATAAAACTAAAATTTCGGCTTTTAACACTTCTTGCACATGTGTTTATGCCTTTAAATTTAATCGCACTCTACTTATTGAATTTGAATAAACCAAGGTTGTGCAAGCCTGTTAATGGAGAATGCAGGGAAGACAATCCTCCCACTTATTTGATTTAGTTAATAAATAAGACCATTTTTTACTTAACTTAAAATATAATGTTTTGGTGTTTAAATATGGTACTTATTGATTATGTGCGTCATAGTTTATATTGATGATATATCAGGCCTTTATAGTGGCAATATAGAATGAGAGGGAGCTGGTAGGTTAGTTTCATAAAATAACATGCTTCTTGTATTATCTTGGCTTTCTTTGTTTATTCGCTTGCAAATTTCAGAAGCTATTTTTATCCTTTTCTGTGTAAATGGTTCATCATTACTCATGACTAATTTATGGGTTGATGTTTTATTCTCATTCGTAAAATTTCATCAGAGTTCTTTAGTTTTAAATAAATATGTAAAAAAAAGTTTTGTTTATTTATAAGACCTAGATCATGTACATTATATAGTTGTTTTGCTGCTTACACACCCTGGCTTCCACCACCAATATGAAAGCGTATCAGTTCTCTGTTAGTGTATGCCTGGTAGGTGACCACTTTCCGTTTATAACATCTTCATATAGCTGAGATGTGCATATCAAACAAGTTATCAATAGCATACTGGTTACAAATATATTAACATTTGCTCAAAGGTGCAGTTGTGTACACAATCAAGTTCTAAAAAAGGGGCCTCCCGCATGCTCACATTGTTCTGTGGATGGCGGAAGGTGACAAGCTCATGTCACCAGAAGCTATTGATACCATTATCAGCGTCGCGCTACCGGAAAAAGAAACTGATGTTATAGGATACAAACTCGTGTCACAATTTATGATGCACGATCTTTGCGGGGAGGCCAATCCAAAGTATCCTTGTATGGTGAATAGAAATTGCACAAAATACTACCCAAAACCATACACCAACACTACTACATTTGATGCAGTTGGGTACACCTTGTATCGCCGGCAAAATACAAGCATGACAATAGAACGCAACAAAATATATCTTGATAATAAGTATTAAATTGTCTACTAATCTTTGATGTCCATCACTTACTTAAAAATTATATTTTTCCACTTTTAACTTTCTTCATGTTACGTAAATTTACCATCAACATTAATGGTTTACATTTTAATTTGCAGACATGTTGTTCCATATCATTGCGGCCTTCTTTTAAAGTACCAGGCACACATCAATGTAGAGAGGTGAAATCGATCACAACCAATCAAGTGTCTGTTTAAATACATGGGTAAGGGCCCAGATACAATTACTATTGTAATGGAGAAGAGAGAACAAAACATGAGACAGGTAGGTGTGGGTACCTCCGCCCCAAAAAAATAGCCTTGATGAGATTCAAAACTACATCTCACGCCGATATATATATCAAGTGTTGAATCTCCTTAGCGGATCTTTGTAGGAAACCCTACGTCCAATGTTTAAGCTTTCATCTAGAAGATCAACAAGAGGTGAGGTTTTATGATGGCAATACTATACCTGAGGTTGTGGACAAAGTTACCAGGATTTGACCATGTTCATTCAGTAGTTCCTAAATAACAGAAGAGATCCATCCGGGCGTGATCTAATATTTGTGAAATACCCCATGAGATACCATTGGGATTGCGGTGGCAAATTTTGGGCTCCCCGCCGCCAAAAGGTGGATGTTATTTGCTGGATGACATACGCGCACCCTGCAAGTGGTGAGCGCTTTTACATGCGCCTGTTATTAAATGTCATGGTCGGAGCACGAAGCTTTGAGGAAATTCGAACAGTTGGTGAAATCTTACACCCAACTTATAAGGAATCTTGCTTCCATATAGAGCTACTGGAATCAGACAAGGAGTGGCATATTGTATTTGTCGATGCTACAACATATGCAACCGCGTCCCAATTGCCTAGATTTATTTGTCACTATATTGATTTTTTTCCAAGTCAGCAACCCGATTAAGATCTGGGAAGAATATTGGGCCGCTTTGAATGATGTCATGGCATATGTACGGAGAAAGTTGCTAAATTTACCTGCCCTTATAATGAGAGATAGTGACAAGAAAACACTTGCACTCGAGGTAATAGAATATTTTTTGAACCAATTTGGAAAATCATTATCCGGCTATCTTGGTATTCCATCAATAAATACAGGCGTGTCACGTAAATTCAAGAATCAACTTTTTCTTGAATAAACAATGTATGATTTCTACAAACTTCAACTACGGACGGCTGAGCTTGTGCACGAGTTGAATCAGATGTAGCGACTCATATTTGACAAAGTTATTAGCTCCGTGGAATCAGGTGCATGTGGCCTATATTTTGTATATGGTCATGGGGGACTGGAAAAATTTTCTTATGGTCTACGATCGTTTCTAATCTCCGGCGTGAAGGGAAGATTGTGTTTGAAGTTGGGTCATCAAGAATAGCATCACTCCTCATATAAGGAGGGAGAACTGCTCATTTTTGCTTCAGAATTCCAGTTGTTGTAAATGAACATAGCACTTGCGAAATAAAGAAAGGCACCCACATGGTTGAATTAATATGCAAGGCTAGCCTGGTCGTTTGGGATGAAGTTCCTATGAACCATTGATTCATCTTTAAGGTAGTGGACCAAACTTTTCGGGATGTGCGTCTTGATGTCAGCCCACGTGCAGCTTCTTTGCCATTTGGTGGATTGACTGTGCTTCTTGGTGAGGACTTTAGGCAGGTGTTACCGGTTCTTTCAAAAGAAGACTGTGAGGCTATCGTTGGTGCGAGTGTCATTAAATCTTACCTTTGGAAATCATGCACGATTTACCGGCTTTTTGAAAATATGTGGGTCTACGAAAAGGTTCCCCGATCACCTTAAATGGCAAGCCCATAAATTTCACAGACTGGATATTAGACTTGGTAATGGCACAGCTACTACCCATGCGCTTAATGATGACATTGACTTGTCATGGGTTCAAATTCAAAAAGAGGTATGTTATTTTTTGCCATAAGCTTATAAATTACTCAGAAGTTTTGAAACAAGTCATTCACCCCCCTCCCCCGCCTAATTTTAGGATCTTTATTTTCTAACAGTTAAGGACACTATAATTTATTTATATTTTTACTTTTTTTCAGGGATAGATAACTTTGACGATTTTTGTGATATACTATAGAGTTCGAGTATTCAAAATGTTATTTGAAATAACTGATATTATATTCGTATGATATTTTCCGCTCTAGATAACCCACACGGATTTATCTTTGGATCACTCCCAAAAGGCCTCATTTTTAATGTAGTTATATATGCTTATATACTAGCATTGTGCTCCTTTCACAAACGATGTGGAACAACTCCCAAAATCTCTCCCTTCACACATAATGCTCGACACTTGTCGAATCTGACCTGATTGTGTGATCTAGAGCCCCTTGTCTTGGCATTGAACCTTTCATATCTATGACAGGAGGAAAATCCATTTATCTTGATATATGTTTGGGCCTTGGCGTCTGGTGCATCTCCAGATCACGCTTCAGCCTTTGGATCTCAACTTCATGATCCATGATCCTCTTTTGTACCTCTTGGGGAATCGTCCCTTAACTGCTCCTGGGCTGTTGGCTAGGCATTGGTGTAAAATCCGGTATATGACGTGTAATTATTTTTGTTAGTAATAAATATTATGTGATTATTATATAAATTATGGTAATTATTTGTTAAGTGGTATATGTGTTTGGATGTTTAAAAATAATATTAATTGAGTATTTTAATTTTTATATGTCCAAAATAAAATATAGATAATTGTCATATCTTCCTATTTATTTTATGTTGATTTATGATTTTATAGGAAATATATGGATTTTATAAATTCTTTTTTTTTCGAATCTTTATAAACTATTTTATACAATCGGGATTCAGTCGACGTCATCCGTTTTTACGTTTTTATAACCCGAAACTCTTCCGGAAACTCCTTCCTAACCTACTTGTAATATTCCGAGCATTTTCCATGTTTCAACTTTTTCGATCCGGCGTACAGTTTGTCCTGTGCGGGTCCCGGCGCAATATTTTCGATACAAAATTTGTTTCGGTAAATCGATAAAACCCGTATTTTCGATAAACGAGATCTTTTTATTAAACTATTATAATTATCACCTCGTAATACGTGTAACCAGGCGCTGAGACCAAGACTGCAGTACAAATTGTACAAATTTGGATAATTATCCCGAAAACCGGTACCGTTTGGATCCGTTTTTATAAATAAACGTACTATTTTATATACGGAATGATCTAACGGGATACTAATTTCCAGTAATTATAAATAGCCTTTACCGTAATTTATTTTGTACAGAAAATCATTTGCAAACAATTAAATATATAATTATCCAGAGAAACGAACTGTGTTCTTCGCAATCAAACGAGGATTTGAGGATGTTATTGGAATCTGATGAAGGCGCATGAATAGTCAAAACGAAGCTCTCGACGAGACGATCGTATCCGTATCAAAATCTTCGAATAAGGGTATTTATTTTACAATTTCATATTTTTCAGTTTTTAATTATTTTGATTTAAATTCGGTTTTTGATTTAGAAATATTATTTGGTTGTTTTGATGATTGATTATCGTTCCTGAGATCTTAAGGATTAATTTGGTATATAAACCTGTTGATTTTGGTTTAATATGGAGTAAAGTCGAGTTCTTGGATTTCACCAAAATTTCAAATCGATTTTCTGAGGTTATAATCGATTGTTTGTTGATTATGAACATTTGGTTTCATTGTATGAATCACCAGCTTCGTTTTGGTATAACATCTTTGAATTTGGTAAAGTAATCTATGATTTCATTGTTCGTCGGAAACTCGCCGGTTTTTAATCGATTTTGGCCGGAGTTCGAGTTCCTTTGATGATTGTAGCTTATTCGTTGTGTTTCTGGATTCCTGGACTGCTGTGGAGTGTTTTGGATTCAAAATCGTGGCTAACCGAGTTGATTTGCAACTCGCCGGAATCTGGATGCACACCGGAGAAGATGACAGAATCTGGAAAATCCAGATTCCGGCGACAACTCCGGCGGGTCGTGCCCCTGTTCTTAAGAACCCGAAATTTGACCTGTTTTGTTATAATTTTGACCCGCTTTTGATTCACTCTCCCCAAATTCTGTTTCTTCAAATCTGTTTCTGCAGATTTTATTTGAAAATAAATTCAAAAATTCATTATTCATTTTCTAAAATTCATTTTTAATTCCAAAAATTATTATTTTAATTCCAAAAATTATTTTTAATTCAAAAATAAATCTGAATTAATTAGTTAATTAATTTTAGTTAATAATTAATTGATTAATTGGTCAATTAATTCGAAAATTAATTGATTAATTGATTTAATTAATTATTAATTGATTTTAATTAATTATTTAATTATATTTAATTATTTATAAATGATTTAAAAAAAATTCCGAAAAATAGTTTCGAGCTTTAAAATATTATTTTAAATTATTTTCAAGGCTTGATAATTATTATAAAATTATTTTGAAGCCAGATTTGGCCGACCGAACCCTGTTTATTGCTTTGAAATTGATCCAACGACCCGTTTTGACTCTGAAAAATGTTTTAAAAATAATATTAAATACCCGAAAGACTGTTTATGACCCGGGACTTCCTTATAAATGAAATTTCATTGATTGTTTGACGTGCTCTATTCTATATGTGACTTATTTGATTGATTGTCGGTCTATGTGACCAGTGTTTAGTTGTTTTAGCATAACTTTTAATCCGTAAATCAGATTTAGGTGAAACGAAGGGTAGATGAAACCTTATGATGTCCATGTGACGATTAGAATAATGTGAGATGAATGTTAATAGATATTTATGATACCTAGAAGAGTAAGCAAGGCGTTGAAAAGGGAAGCACGTGATCAGAAAATGGAATCGACATGTAGAAAATACAGCAAGTGATCAGAAAATAGAATCGAGGCATAGGAAAGGTAGACGAGTGGTTGTTGAAGAGAGTCATTTGACGAGTACAAGTGAAATTGGAATCAATTGTGATAAGGCAAGTACTTCTAAACCTTTTTCGAGATACAATGCAAATATTTCTAAATTTTCTCGTGACATATTGTTAAGTATTCAAAATAGCTCTGTTTTATATTGTAAGTACTTTGAATCCTTCAGCCTTGAACCTGAGCCACATCATTTGATCTTTGAGCCGTAAGCCTTATTTTTTGCGAACCATTTCTTGTTGGTTTACCAAATACTAAACCACACAGATACGATACTATTCCACAAATATATACCCATCATATACCAACACTGAAACAAAATTGTTCAAATATACAGAAACTTTTATACTCTACCATACCTTGTGACATCAAAAAAAAACTAAACCTTGTAAGATCATTATTCATCTAATACCCGATTCTCGTACAGGCTGAAGGCCATTTCTTATACATACCTTGATACACCCTTGTGATACTCATGAAATGCATCATGCCTTTATACAAATGTTTCATCATTGTTGATTATGATCTTATTTTATTAAGTTATATTGTTATTCATATTGAATTGCTTTAGACTGGATAGTTTTCTTTATGTGGACCAGATTCGTGGTCAGACCAGATTCGTGGTCGAATTAGGCCAATATGTGCCTTGGATCCAGTTCGTAGAGCAGAGCTGTGTGCCTTGCTCGGCGTTAGTGTGTGACTGATCAGCAGCCTAACCTTGGTTTTAAAATTTAAAATGAATATCCAATTCTAATGATTATTTAATAAGAAACTTGATTCCTCTGAATCATCTCGTTTGATCATTGATTAACCTCAGTTATTGTTATTGTGACTTGCTGAGCTAGTTAGCTCACTCTTGCAAATCTTTTTATGTATTCTACAGTTAAGAAGGATACGGTTGATAGCGGGGTTTTCCAGTTCAATGTACGAGCTAGGATTCCAGATTGAGTTGGATCGAGCTAGCAGGAGCTTACTCCGGTAGTAAGATAGTAAGATTATAAGAATAATTTCATTATCAGTTGTAAGTTAAATTAGTTGGGATTTGGTACGTTGTAATAAAAGTTAAGTTTGTGGCTTGTTTTCATACTTTAACCTGTTGCGATCCGTGGTTATATAAAGCAGGGTCAATGCAAATAATATTTCTTATACAGGTTTATATATGGTGTATGTATTGTAAACCCCAAACTTCTGACCCGGGTTTGGAGAGCGCCACAGGTTGGTATCAGAGCTACAGGTTATAAGTCACTGAAACAAGCCTAGATTGCCGGGATTGGGTAGAGGGTTAGGATTAGGAATAGGAAATAGAAAGATAAGACGTTGTGAGAATGAGTGTGACTGGATAGTAGGTCTCTGGCATGGTTCGTGTTGCGATTCGGGATTCTTAGCTTGTGACGTGATTTCCAGACAACGGCAATGACAGATCCTGATTTCCCTGTATCATCTAATCGTTTGGAGCCTTCCGTTTGAGGATCGTCATCTTCTTCTAGATTTGATTTACACTTTGTTCTTCCATCGGTATTAATGGTATTACCTTATGTTATGACAGTTGTGCCTCTCCAAGTTATTCTACGCTATTCTATCACCTCTTGATACGAGACTACCTATTCAAGAACCTCCATTTGCTTATTCTTGTTCTTCTGTACATTCAACTATGAATGTATCTTTTCATTTTACTCTACACCATGTTCTATACCCTCAGTTTAAAAACCTGTCTTATGAAACAACAATATTTACGAGAAGGGATGCGATAGCTATAGTAAATGGTAAGTACATGAGATATTAATAAAGGTGAGAAGGGGTTTAGAAAGAAGATTCACGTGTTTTGGAGGATAGCTGTTACCAGATTAAATGGAGCCACTAGTGAATAGACCACCCGTGATTAGCTTGTGGGATGGACTAAAGGAATTTTGAAAGAGTTAGAGAGAAAAGTATAGATCTGGAATTTTAGTAGAATTAGATTATGGTGCTATGATAACTGTGATATATAAAGTAATGATGTGACGTGATATAAGCAAACTTTGTTCTATGAAATATATTTGTTGGCTGTTGGATAGACCTATCCTACTTAATGACTGCAAAGCTGATGATGGGAGTACTACCAGTATAGAAGCTTTGAAATGAAGCTAAGAATAAGATAATATGCAACGACAGCTGAAGTTTTCGTCGATTAAGGAAGGTAATAGACCCAATAAAGGAGAGGTGATAAATGGAAGTGAATGGACCTTTGTGTAATCATTTCTTTAACTTGGTATCTTGTTATAAGAAGGACAACAACCAACTCATATAGTAAGGACAACCAGATGTGTGATTTTCAAAAAATTTAAACAAGTTTTCGAAAAAGATTTTCCCTTATAAAATTTCTAAAAGCCTTTTTGGAATAAAATAAGTTTTAAACATTGGTTGTCAAGTTACTACTTGAGTTTCTTGTTTGTTAAAAGACCCGGATTACCTGGAAGGATACTGTTTCAGACTTAGTGTTGCTAATTCAGAGTACGAAGTAACCCGCGATTATGAAGAAGTTGATTATTCCTAACAGTAAGGTGTAAATATTGTTTGATAAGATCAACAACAGAATCAGCGCACGGAGTAACTATTCATCCAAATACTAGGACTATCAGAGTTCAAAGAACTCATTGATTTAACAAAAGCCTGAGCATGACCGAAGAAGATTGGGAAGATTTCCAGACTTTTCTAAAAGAAGAATATTATTAACAAAAGGATCATTATGTTGAATAATTCATGGTTATTCTAAATTAAAAAGAGGAAACTCGAGGTTATCTGATAGGAACGCTATTATGATTGAATTGTTATAGTATTATACGTGTAGATACGACGTTACAGACGCAAGACTTAACAAGTAAGAATTTACCATAATACTTAGTTTGCGAAGGCATTTCAGCGTACCTTATAAAGTTGTTATATGACACAATTGGGATATGATTGAACAAGCTCGAAAGATGAATACAAGTGAAATGTGGATGGTGACCAATGGTATCATTCTTGTCCTCAATATTACAGTGTATATTCCTTTTTAATTCCTAAAAATGTATGAACTTCTTTTCTTAATAAATTCTTTCTGATGATATCAAAAGGGAGGATGTTGCATTCCTTTCAAATTTAATTATTCCCTTCAAGTTTTGCTCTCTGAGGACAAACAGTATTATGGTGAGACGCATTGTCGGAATGACTAAGAGTCGGGTGGGACGCCACCTAATCATGTGTTGTATGCCATATGGTATGAAAGACTGGCCATCTTAAGTACCAATGCGGTTGTCTCATTCATATTCAAATCATTACTTCTTCTTTCTATTCAACTTTAAGTTTACTGAATTGTGAATCCTTTTGGTTGTTTCGTTGTACAGTCATTCTTTATAGAAGTTTTTTTCAAACAAAAGTCAACGTATTATGAACTAAGCGGGCAAAGTTCCATCTACCTTTCATGCATGAAAAGGAAACAAGGGCATATGGTGAGAATTGCAAATCACTAGTCCAGTCAGGGATGCACTAAAAGTCAAGGGAATCTACTCCAATAAAGAATACGTCTCCAAGAACGGGAGTTTACGATTTGTCTGTGAAATATGTTATTCAGAATACGGATGTGATGACGGGAATGATTATTGTGGATACCTTATGCGTTAAAGTATGGAAAGATGTGGGAGCAATTTGATTATTTATCTCTCAAGGTTTTGTTGATAACATGAGTTACCCTGTTAAATTGATAAGATTATGACTAAAGGACTAGCAAGTCAAGAACGTGTAATTATTAAATAAGTAAGTACCAACAGTGGAATTGAGATTTCTGGCAATAAGTTGTGAAGAATTGATATCATTTGGGATAGGAAGGTTGGACATTATTCTAAGAAATGGATTAACTATTTTAGCGTGATGCCCAGATAAACCATCGTGATAGAAGATAGTTCTGAAGACGCCAAATGAGAATATGATGAGGTTTAGAGGACGAAGGAAGGTAAAGAACTTGTTAACAATGATTTAAGTTAAAAGGTTGCAGTGACCAAGATGTAAGCGCTATGGCAATTATAAATAAAAGTCAGGAGCACACAGAACTTGAAGATTTTATAGTTTCAAGATATGTTTCCAGACGAGTTACCAATATTTCCTTCAGATAGAGAAATTGAGTTTATGATTGACTTAGCACCTGAAATGAAGCCAGTGTCCAAAGCCCCGCACAGAATGGCGCCAGATAAAATAAAGCAGTTACCAGAGCAAACGCAGGAGATGATTAGAAGAGAAAGCAATTGGACCTAGCGTACCCCCTAAAGTGCACCGGTGTGATTTGTTAATAAGAAAGATGGAAGTGTGAGATTATGTGTTGACTAGCGGAAGCTCAACAAGTCTACTCTCAAGAGCAGATATTTGTTACCTCGAACCAATGATTTGTTTGATCAAATGAAGGAAGCAAAGTATTTTTATAAGATTAATTTAAGACTGGGTATATTACCCATTGAAGATTGAACTTATGGACATATCAAAGATAATTTTAGAACTAAGTATTGTTGTTATAAAATTCTAGTAATGTTATTTGGATGAACTGATATACCGGTAATATTTAAATTTGATGAGCAGAATCTTGAAGGAGGATCTGGATAAGATGTGTTTGTGTTACTTAAGGTCAAAGGAGAACCATGCAAATTATTTAATGATAGCTGGGAAGTCAAAGAAGGAAGAAGTGGTATGAAAAGTTTACAAGGTGAAAGCTTTAATGACAGGGAGTATAATTCTTAGCATGAATAGTCAGTGAGAAGGAGACCAAAGGGAACCCAGCGGAAATTTAAGTTATTTTAAATAAAGAAAGATTAGAAGCACCAACAAAAGTAAGAAGTTTTATTATTGTTCGGTTATTATCGGAAATTTGTTTAAGGGTTCTTGAAGATTGCAACACCTTTGGTGAATTTTACTAGGAATAGCGAGAAGCTTATATGAAATGGTAAAGTGTGAAGAAAGTTTTACGGAGTTAAAGGAAAGAATGGTTACAACACTTGTTTTATCATTTTGAAAGTATTAAGGAGAGTTGGTAGGTTGTAGTGATACTTCTCATAAGGGGATAGAATGTGTGTTGATGCAGCACAATAAAGTTATTGCATATGTATCCAGACAACCGAAACCTTATGAGCAGAAGTACCCTACTCATAATTGAGAATTAATAGCAACAATAATATTCACTTTGAAAGATTGGGAAACATTATATGTATGGAGAAAAATATGAGATATATACGGACCACAAGAGTTTGAAAGTGGGTATTCACGATGAAGAGCAAATGTAGTGGCAAGCGATAAGTAAAAAGGAGAGAAAAACATGGAGACCGCACCAGAAGGATTACCTATGGAATTTTAGAAGTTGAAATTGAAAGTCAGGGTTCATGATCCAAAAAGGAGCAAGAATGGATAGTATGTCCTTTCAATCGAAGTTGTTAAGAGAAGATAATGGATCACGATATTAACAGTTTAATGAGAGGAAATTTATGCACCTAAAAGAATGATCACGGTATCCTCAGATTTCTTTCAGAATTTGGATGCTACAAGTGGCAGAATTTAGGAATGAGATCCTAAAGGGAATTTACAATCCTAAGTATTTAATTCGTTCAAGAAATACCAAATTATGCAGAATTTTAAAGAAGAATATTGATAGCCGAATACGAAAAGGAAATTTCACAACGGATTAGGAGGTGTTAGGCATATTAAATAAATATGGCAAGTGTCAGAGGCCTAGTGGATTATGGCAACCATTAGAAATACAAAACGGAAATAGGAGTATATTACTCTGGATTTTATAGTCAGATTACCAAGGACGAAAGCAAACCACAATGCTAATTAAGTTATGGTGAATGAGTTGGCTAAATCAGCTCATTTCTTGCCTATTAATGAAAGATATTCACTGGATAAGTTGATTCACATGTATTTGAAGGAAATAGTAATTTGTTATGGGGTCCCTGTGTCTATTGTATAAAGTCAGGATCCACGATTCAATTCAGGATTTTGCAAAGGTTTTCCAGAATGATGGACACCAAGTCAAATATGAGCACAACTTATCGTCCGCAGACTGACGGCCAAGAGCGAGAAGATGATCCAAACAATTGAAGACATGTTACGTGGGTATGCCATTGATTCCAAAAGAAAGTGAAGCGAGCATTTGCCTTAGTAGAATTTGCTTACAACAACAACAACTATCGTGTACTGGGATGCCGCCATACGAGACTCTTTATGAACGTAAATGTCGATCACCAGTATATTGAGATGAAGTTGGCAAACGTGAAATATTTGGACTAGAGTTGCTATAACCGATAAAGGAAGTTGTCGAAATTATTTAAAAAAGGATAAGAGCCACGCAGGATTGTTAAAGGAAATGTGTAGATCAAGCTAAAAAGAGTATATAATTTAAAGAAGAAGATTTATTATTGTTAGCAGTGTTATCGTAAAAAGGGATCATCCAGGATCGGAAGAGAAAAGAAAGTTGAGTCCGAGATACGTTAGACCTTTTGAAATTTCGAAATATATCGGGAAAATAGCATACGAATTAGCGTTACCCAGCATGGGTAGCATATTCATAATGTTTCTATGTGACAAGGTTAGAAAAGTACAGTATAGAATTTTAGACATGCGATAGGATGTGAGCCGATAGAACTTCAAGCAGAATTGTCCTATGTTGAGAATCCAATAGAGACTATAGAAAAGAAAGAGAAAGTATTAAGAAAGAAAGTTATTAAGTTAGTAAGATTATTGTGGAAACCAAAGGGTTGAAAGAATAACCCAAGGTTTAGAAAGTGATATAAGTGAAATACTGTCCTGAGTTACTTGCTTAAGTGATTCTGAGGACATAATCCTTTTAAGGGGGGAAGGATGTAATATCCGGGATATGATGTGTAATTATTTTTGTTAGTAATAAATATTATGTGATTATTATATGAATTCTGGTAATTATTTGTTAAGTGGTATATGTGTTTGGATGTTTAAAAATAATATTAATTGAGTATTTTAATTTTTGTATGTCCAAAATAAAATATAGATAATTGTCATATCTTCATATTTATTTTTATGTTGATTTATGATTTTATAGGAAATATATGGATTTTATAAATTCTTTTTTTTCGAATCTTTATAAAATATTTTATACAATCGGGAACCAGCCGACGTCATCCGTTTTTACGTTTTTATAACCCGGAAACTCCTTCCTAACCTAATTGTAATATTCCGAGCATTTTCCAAGTTTTGACTTTTTCGATCCGGCGTACTGTTTGTCCTGTGCGGGTCCCGGCGCAATATTTTCGATACAAAATTTGTTTCGGTAAATCGATAAAACCCGTATTTTCGATAAACGGGATCTTTTTATTAAACTATTATAGTTATCACCTCGTAATACGTGTAACCAGGCGCTGAGACCAAGACCGCAGTATAAATTGTACAAATTTGGATAATTATCCCGAAAACTGGTACCGTTTGGATCCGTTTTTATAAAATAAACGTACTATTTTATATCCGGAATGATCCAACGGGATACTAATTTCTAGTAATTATAAATAGCCTTTACCGTATTTTATTTTGTACAGAAAATCATTTGCAAACAATTAAATAGATAATTATCCAGAGAAACGAACCGTGCTCTTCGTGTTCTTCGCAATCAAACGAGGATTTAAAGATGTTATTGGAATCTGATGAAGGCGTATGAATAGTCAAAACGAAGCCCTCGACGAGACGGTCGTATCCGTATCAAAATCTTCCAATAAGGGTATTTATTTTTCAATTTCATATTTTTCAGTTTTTAATTATTTTGATTTAAATTCGGTTTTTGATTTAGAAAGATTATTTGGTTGTTTTGATGATTGATTATCGTTCCTGAGATCTCAAGGATTCATTTGGTATATAAACCTGTTGATTTTGGTTTAATATGGAGTAAAGCCGATTTTTTGGATTTCACCAAAATTTCAAATCGATTTTCTGAGGTTATTATCGATTGTTTGTTGATTATGAACATTTGGTTTCATTGTATGAATCACCAGCTTCGTTTTAGTATAAACATCTTTGAATTTGGTAAAGTAATCTGTGATTTCGTTGTTCGTCGGAAACTCGCCGGTTTTTAATCGATTTTGGCCGGAGTTCGAGTTCCTTTGATGATTGTAGCTTATTCGTTGTGTTTCTGGATTCCTGGACTGCTGTGGAGTATTTTGGATTCAGAATCATGGCTAACCGAGTTGATTTGCAACTCGCCGGAATCTGGCTGCACACCGGAGAAGACGACGGAATCTGGAAAATCCAGATTCCGGCGACAACTCCGGCGGGTCGTGCCCCTGTTCTTAAGAACCCGAAATTTGACCCGTTTTGTTATAATTTTGACCCGCTTTTGATCCACTCTCCTCTAATTCTGTTTCTACAAATCTGTTTCTGCACATTTTATTTGAAAATAAATTCAAAAATTCATTATTCATTTTCTAAAATTCATTTTTAATTCCAAAAATTATTATTTTAATTCTAAAAATTATTTTTAATTCAAAAATAAATCTAAATTAATTAGTTAATTAATGTTAGTTAATAATTAATTGATTAATTAGTCAATTAATTCAAAAATTAATTGATTAATTGATTTAATTAATTATTAATTGATTTTAATTAATTATTTAATTAGATTTAATTATTTATAAATGATTTTAAAAAAATTCTGAAAAATAGTTTCGAGCTTTAAAATATTATTTTAAATTATTTTCAAGGCTTGATGATTATTATAATATTATTTTGAAGCCAAATTTGGCCGACCGAACCCTGTTTATTGCTTTAAAATTGATCCAACGACCCGTTTTGACTCTGAAAAATGTTTTAAAAATCATATTAAATACCCGAAAGACTGTTTATGACCCAAGACTTCCTTATAAATGAAATTTCATTGATTGTTTGACGTGCTCTGTGCCATATGTGACTTATTTGATTGACTGTCGGTCTATGTGACCAGTGTTTACTTGTTTTAGCATAATTTTTAATCCGTAAATCGGATTTGGGTGAAACGAAGGGTAGATGAAATCTTATGACGTCCATGTGACGATTAGAATAATGTGAGATGAATGTTAATAGATATTTATGATGCCTAGCAGAGTAAGCAAGGCGTAGGAAAGGGAAGCAGATGATCAGAAAATGGAATCGATATGTAGAAAATACAGCAAGTGATCAGAAAATAGAATCGAGGCATAGGAAAGGTAGACGAGTGGTTGTTGAAGAGAGTCATTTGATGAGTACAAGTAAAATTGGAATCGATTGTGATAAGGCAAGTACTTCTAAACCTTTTTCGAGATACAATGCAAATATTTCTAAATTTTTTCGTGACATATTGTTAAGTATTCAAAATAGCTCTGTTTTATATTGTAAATACTTTGAATCCTTCAGCCTTGAACCTGAGCCACATCATTTGATCTTTGAGCCGTAAGCCTTATTCTTTGCGAACCATTTCTTGTTGGTTTACCAAATACTAAACCACACAGATACGATACTATTCCACAAATATATACTCATCATATACCAAACACTGAAACATAATTGTTTAAACATACATAAACTTTTATACTCCACCATACCTTCTGACATCAAAAAAAAAACTAAACCTTGTAAGATCATTATTCATCTAATACCCGATTCTCCTACAGGCTGAAGGCCATTTCTTATACATACCTTGATACACCCTTGTGATACTCATGAAATGCATCATGCCTTTATACAAATATTTCATCACTGTTGATTATGATCTTGTTTTATTAAGTTATATTGTTATTCATATTGAATTGCTTTAGAATTGGATAGTTTTCTTTATGTGGACCAGATTCGTGGTCAGACCAGATTCGTGGTCAGCCCAGATTCGTGGTCGAATTAGGCCAATATGTGCCTTGGATCCAGTTCGTAGAGCAGAGCTGTGTGCCTTGCTCGGCGTTAGTGTGTGACTGATCAGCAGCCTAACCTTGGTTTTAAAATTTAAAATGAATATCCAATTCTAATAATTATTTAACAAGAAACTTGATTCCTCTGAATCATCTCGTTTGATCATTGATTAACCTCAGTTATTGTTATTGTGACTTGTTGAGCTAGTTAGCTCACTCTTGCAAATCTTTTTATGTATTCTACAGTTAAGAAGGATACGGTTGATAGCGGGGTTTTCCAGTTCAATATACGAGCTAGGATTCCAGATTGAGTTGGATCGAGCTTGCAGGAGCTTACTACGGTAGTGAGATAGTAAGATTGTAAGAATAATTTCATTATCAGTTGTAAGTTAAATTAGTTGGGATTTGGTACGTTGTAATAAAAGTTAAGGTTGTGGCTTGTTTTCATACTTTAACCTGTTGTGATCCGTGGTTATGTAAAGCAGGGTCAATGCAAATAATATTTCTTATACAGGTTTATATATGGTGTATGTGTTGTGGATCCCAAACTTCTGACCCGGGTTTGGAGGGCACCACAATTGGCTCCTTACCAGCACGTATCCTCCTTGGAGCGACTTCATCGTCCGATGAGTCGGAGTCTCTAGTAGAGTAGGGTCATAGATGGGAGCCAAGCCATGGATGTACAGGGGCGTTCGCCTTTATCCTTCGGCTTAATTAGAGAGTCCACTTCCTCTAACCTCAGGGTATAGGGGCATCCCGTAAGGTGGGTTGGTAGTCCCTGGAATCACGATCGTTGAGTACTCATACCTAATAGGTTGAGGGTTTATTGTTTCCTATAATTGCTAAAATTGGGGATTCGTCCCTTGAGGAGCCGGAGGATTCGTCTCTAGTGGCGGATCTTGGATTGGGGAATTCGTCCCTTGAGGTTGAGACTCAGATGCCCCCATGGGGGTTCCTCCTTGGGTGGTGGCATAGGTTGAGTGCGGGGGTATCTCCACTTTTGACGAGATAGTTTGTGATGAGATGGGATCGTCAGTTCCACTGTTTTTTCTGCTCCGTGTAAGTATCATGATTGTTGTTATCCTCCCACAGACGGCGCCAAATTTTGTGGAATAAAAGTTAGGGTTTGTTAGTATTTAATGTTAGGGTTTGTGAGCTTCGAGATTTAGTGGATGTTCTCGCGGTGGGGACTAGCTATCCTTGCAAGATGCCTACGTATCTCTGTGTTGTAGAGAATCAAGTCAAAACATAGTTCTAGGTTGAGGGGTAGAGGCCCTTATATAGAGGTTAGTCTAGAGTTAGACTGGTGTTGAGAGACTTGGTAGACAAGTCTCCAACTTAGATGGTAATTAGGACTCCTGTAAAATAAGGGAGTCTAGATCCTTCCTTGTAGGAGTTAGTATCCATATTGTACATCATGTCTTTGTTTTTTCAGCTGTATTGGGCCTAATCCATGAACAGTTCATGTCGTGGACCTTGACGACCTCTACTCGTGGGCCTTGACGACTTGGGCCATTTTTAGTCTGTAACAAGCCTTGACCAACTTGGTTTACATTGGGTTTTGGACAAAAATTTCAAGTGTAATTAATGTGACATTTAATGTGTATTTATGATGTATTTTCTATTCATATCAATAGTTATTATCATTATTGATAAATCTACTATTGATAAATTAATATACATTCCCCAAGTTTAAAAATGAGTACAAATATAATATTTTTTTAATCATATCATTATCACTACAGTTGAAACTACTTGTAATATTATAAAACAATCCAATTAAAATACGATCACAAAATACAAGCAAATCATATACATTGATGACCCATACTTCTTCACCTTTACATGTTCATTGCTTACAAATTTCTCCGCCTTCAGGCGTTCTGACTTCGGCTAACAAAACATAAATTACGGCTAGACCCCGAGAATAAACGGATCCTCGATTCTTAGAAGTAGTTGCACAGCACGCGACCTTAATACAGTTGACAAACCTATTCCTGGCATTATTATCCGTCCAAATTGTTCTTATAACCACTACACGTCCACTGACAAAATTTAGCCGAAAAACATAAATTTAGAGGTTTTTCCAAAAATACGATTTTGCGACCACTTGCAACTGGATACAACCTCAAATGTAACACAATGCAATCTCAATTGCAAAAAAAAAATCAGTAAGTTTTCAGGGAAGTTGGAAATATGGTTGATTTTGGTTGCAAACCGTAGTTTTGCAAAAAAAATTCAAAAGATGGTAAAATTGCAAATAAACTTAAAAAGGTAGGATTTTTTATAATTTCTTTAAAATTTAAAGTCAAATTAATTTCTGAGATTAGGGATTTTTAATTAGAAAAAAATGGCTCATTTATAACTAGCTGATGTCATCCTTACTGATGTGTCAAACTCTCATTAAATAGCTGACATCATCAGACCTTATATGTCAAACCCACACTAATTTGATGATGTTATCTTTCATTAACATATTCTCCTAATTAATTATACTTTCAATGTATATCTCTTTCATTTATAACCTCCACTCATTCTCTCTTCCTAATTTCTCATTTCTTCCCCCTTATTTTTAAAATCTCCACTAATTCTCTCTTCCACTAATTTAAATATTCATCAATTTATTATATATTTTTATAAATAATAAAAAATATTATAATTTTTGTCGTACTCTTTTTAAGCATTTATATTTATAATTTATTTTATTTATCAGCATCATAACATGATATAAATATAATACATATTAAAATTAAATTATTTTAAAATATATTTTTATAAAGAAAATATAATATAACCGGGTATTTGGAAGGATCCAATCTAGTTTATTTATATTCGGGTAAATATAGCTGTTGCTTTATCAAACTACGGAATTGCCACGGACTTCTATAAGCCCTTTACAAACGAAGTTAAAACCGAAATTGGAGTACAAGATGTAAAGGAAGTTGGTCCAGAAGGAGGCCCATTGGTAAACCTAAGGTGGACCAACTCACATCTAACCATTCCTTAATTTGGCGCCAACCCGAACCCGATTTGCCGCTCCATCAACATTTTATTATATAAACAAAGCCTTCACAGGGGGCAAGCTCTCATTTCACACAACTCGTAATCAATGGCGGACGGTCACTTATTCAACAATATCTCTCTCGGAGGCCGTGGTGGCACTGTAATCTCTCTCTCTCTCTCTCTCCCCCTCCCCAATACACACACGCTCTTCTTTCCTCTTTGCTTTCGATTAGATCTTGTTCACGCTGTATATTAGACTATAATTAGGTTAATTTATCTTAACCCTAACCCTAATTACTTCCAAACGAGCTATATGTATGTATGGATTTTATACAATCACTTCGTAATATTGGGCCAGGTTTCGTATTTCTAGGGTTTGCATATACTTACTCGGTAAAATAAACTGGTTAATTGAGAATTAGGGATTTTTCCTAAGTTGATTTGTATGAATTACAAGTTCCAGTGGTTCAAATGCTTCTTCTGTTCTTTTCGATTTTTGAGATATATCATTTTCATATGCTTGTTTCTTTTTATGCAACCAAGCCCTAGGAAAAACCATTGTGGAAATTCCTAAAGTAAACATTTAGAGCAATATTACTTTTTATTATGATATGTATATTAAATGTTTTGAACAAGTTAATTGGATTTTGTGTATTTTATGTTTAGAACCCGGGGCAACTTAGGGTTCATTCAGGGGGGATAGTGTGGAAGAAACAAGGAGGTGGCAAGGCTGTGGAAGTAGATAAGGCTGACATTTCCGGGCTTACATGGATGAAGGTTCCACGTACTAATCAGCTTGGAGTTATTAGCAAGGAAGGTTTAAAGTACAAATTTACTGGTTTTCGTGATCAAGTACGGTTCTTTTTATTTCTCCCTCCGTTTCTAGCCATGACGAAAGCATTTTTTTTAACTGTTTTGGAGTTTGAATTTGTTAAAATTTAAAATTGTTATCTTGTTTGAAATTAGAGATCTATGAAGATGGAAAATGAAAACAAAGTAGATTTATTTACTGTACAGAAGTTCTACTCTTTCTTGATCTCTTGTCACTCTGCCATATATTGTTTGCTTTTAAAATCGTATTTTGTCCTGCACCTGCTAGTTGGGAAAAAACCCTTTAGTAATGTCAGAGAAGAGTTCTACAATCAGATTTGAATGGCTTCGGTAGTTAGTAACTTTGATATAAATTGCTAGACATGTAATCTGATCAATAAAGAATGTTAGTTAAGAACTACATTATCTATCATTCACAGGTTGCAAACTCATAAATGCTAGATAATTGTAAATATTGTCGACGTCTCAACAAAACGTTTGTTTTCTCTTACAAAATGGTGCAAGTTCCCCTGATGGGTAAAAGATAGTACTAGGAGGTGCAACCTGTATATTTTAATGAACAACACTAAATGAACTCAAATTTGCTCCCAGTATTTTTGTAGTTTATATGCAGCCTCATGCCTTGGGATTCTGACCATAGGGTGGGGAACCGGGAGAGAAGAAGTTTGAAATCTAACGATGCTTTCTATTAGTGTAAGAATGACTCTCACTTGCTTGTCTTGCAGGATGTCTCTAGCCTGACTACTTTTTTCCAGACTGCATGTGGCATAACACCCGAAGAAAAACAACTCTCTGTTAGTGGAAAAAACTGGGGAGAAGTTGACCTGAATGGTAAGTATATGATATCATTTCTTTCCTTCTGCATTTTATTAGTAAAAGGTAATGCTAACTTAGCTTCATTTAAATAATTATGTCATACTCTTCACTAAAATATTTAGGTGTGATTGTTACCATTTCTCTGTACAAAAACTATGTTTTAGCTACTGCGTCAAGTTGATTTCATTTTACTTTTATTGTTAAGAGTGAAATGATGATTTGCTTAACTAAATCAATTTCTTGGTTTTCCTACAATTCTTCATATCTTCAATACATTTTTAGTCTGGTACAATTCTTTAAATTTACTGAATTTTTGTTTTGTCATCTTGTAATTCTGTTATCATTACTTCAAGTTCACTTATTTCCATGCCTTATTTTCTCAATCAGGTAACATG
Organism: Apium graveolens; assembly: GCF_009905375.1. Taxonomy (NCBI): domain Eukaryota; kingdom Viridiplantae; phylum Streptophyta; class Magnoliopsida; order Apiales; family Apiaceae; genus Apium; species Apium graveolens. The sequence continues at coordinate 82,981,425 of NC_133650.1, read as the reverse complement.
CTTAGTTTTCTAGTTGGCTCAAAGCAAGCATTCGAGGTATCCTTAGCTGATGTATCTCAGACACAACTTCAAGGAAAAAATGATGTCATGTTGGAATTTCATGTCGATGATACTACTGGTGCCAACGAGGTTTGTTTAATTTCAATTTTTTTGAATAAGTTGTGGATTTTAATGTATTAGATTGAAGTACAGTGTTTTTATGCTCAGATGACCTATACGAGAGATACATCATTTGGTCAGTGGTTTGTAAATATTGATACGATTTTAAAAAATACAGTGTTATAGGGTCGGAAGTTTAAAGTATGTTTGGTAGATTGAATTATTTGGCATCGTGAGTGTATTATATGGGTTTGTTTGTCACTGTTCAATTTTCTATATTATGTGGATTTTAATTAACTTTATATAAAATAACATGTCAATCAAATCCTTGTAAGTTGTGGCAGAGTTAGTCAACTAGTCAGCCTTAACCCGACTTGCTATGTTTAGTTTTTTATGCATGTGTCTGGCCTTGCATGCTTTTGTGTTTTTTTTCGTTATTAAGACACTTCTGATGTTATTATGATCATGATTACAGAAAGATTCACTGATGGAGATAAGTTTCCACATACCTAATTCTAATACTCAGTTTGTTGGTGATGAAAACTGTCCTCCAGCTCAGGTATGTTATTTATAGACCTATAGATAGCATAACTATATAGTAATATTTTATGATTTGATCTCATATTCATTTCATGGGTTCTTTATGTATAGGTTTTCCGCAATAAGATTGTTTCTATGGCTGATGTCACGCCAGGAGGTGAAGAAGCTGTTGTCACTTTTGAGGGGATTGCAATTCTTACTCCTAGGTAGTTTTTCTAATTTATCTATGATCTGCAATGGATCTAGTTTGACTATTTTCATCTGCTTTCTATTTATGTTGTAGTAAAGATCTAATAAAGGTGTTCTTTTTTGCAGGGGCCGATATAATGTTGAACTTCATGTATCATTTTTAAGACTCCAAGGGCAAGCCAATGATTTTAAAATCCAATACAGTAGTGTTGTTCGCCTCTTTTTACTGCCCAAGGTCCTTAGTCATTGCTTTCTTGCGAAAGATATTGATGTCTCCCGAGTGCATATTGGCATACTGATTGTACTTTTATACATTTTAAAAAATTTAAGGTCTGTTTTGTCTTAATATTCTTTTTTTCTTTTGTTTTGGCAGTCTAATCAGCCACATACTTTTGTTGTTGTTTCTCTTGATCCACCAATCCGTAAAGGCCAAACATTGTACCCACATATTGTGTTACAGGTATTGTTACCAATTTTAAAGAGTTGCTATATTCCTTTCTTTAGTTGTATGCTAATGTCGTAACTTTGTTTATTTGCACAGTTTGAAACAGATTATGTTGTGGAAAGCACATTGTCACTAAGTGATGATGTCTACAATCAGAAGTACAAAGACAAATTAGAACCAACATATAAGGTAATGAAAATTATTACCATGTAAATTTTTAGTTATAGATAATTTGGAATAGGAAGATAGACCAGAACGGTGTTTCGTTCTATGTTTTGTCAAAAATAAGCGCTTATACTTTTTTGTGCACTTGTTACATAGTTTTAGAAATGGTGCCAAATCTAGGTTTCAGTTCTCTCGTCAGTAGATGACAGTTTCAAACTTACAGTTTAATATTTCTATTGGCATCAGTTCCTGCACTTTATATAGTAAGTGCTTTTATTCATCAGGGACTGATACATGAAGTTTTCACAATGATATTACGGGGATTATCTGGTGCCAAAGTCACGAGACCAGGAAAGTTCCGAAGTTGTCAGGATGGTTATGCGGTAAAGTCATCGTTGAAAGCGGAAGACGGTGTCCTCTATCCGCTCGAGAAGAGTTTCTTCTTCCTGCCAAAGCCTCCAACACTCATTCTTCATGATGAGGTATAGTACTTCTTGCATTTCAATGCGACAGGTTATGATGATAAGTGGAATTGGTCTTGGTCGATTTTAGCAGCTGACCTGCTTTGGGGTCAAAACCCAATCTGATGGTATTGACATGTTAGAGAACTATATAATTTTTTGATTTCAGATTGATTATGTGGAGTTCGAGAGGCATGCTGCTGGAGGGTCAAACATGCATTACTTTGATCTTCTTATCAGGCTGAAGACGGAACAAGAACATCTTTTCCGGAACATCCAGAGAAATGAATATCACAACCTATTTGACTTCATAAGGTCAGTATAGTTTCTTAATGTTTACTTAGTCAGATAGATACATCACTTTTAACTAGTGATGAATTCATGTTCTCGCATTTCTACATGCCCAGAATAAATTTTTAGTATCTTAAAGATGGAAATACGAGGTTTAGTGCTTTAGAGTCAGATGACCAAAGCTCCGAAGATGCAACCTTTGATTCTTCTATGGGTGCAGTTGACCCAGCACTAATTATGTGTCATGTAACTGTTGTTTTCCCTTTACAAACACAACTAATAATGTGTTTCCTTGATCATGTGGTTTTGCTGCTTGTAATATGTTTGTTGGTCTGTAATGCTGTTGATATAGAGTCCTGGCACGTGTCTATAGCTGATTCATTTATTAGAACTTTTTCCATCTCCCTTTCTTTTCACAATTCAGGGTTTTTACGTAATTTACTGTATTCTTTGTAGTCAACTATTTTTGATTGATCAATTTCATTATATAAAATAGCAGTGATTTCATTTATTTTTCTATTGTATTTCAATGCAGTTCAAAGGGTTTGAAAATCATGAACCTTGGTGGTCCCCAAGCTGCAGATGGTGTTGCTGCTGTTTTGCAGAATGACGATGACGATGCTGTTGATCCACATCTTGAGAGGATCAAGAATGAGGCTGGTGGAGATGAGAGCGACGAGGAGGTAACTTCAGAGTATTTTTTTTGATAGATATATGAAAATGTTGCATAAATTGGCGGTGATAGGCACATGGTTAGATCTCTGATAAGCACTTTGCAAGATTTTAGAAATTTATCATTTGCAATTATCACATTAATTCATATTTTTATTTTGAATGGTGTTTTTAGATAAACATGTACTGTTTATGTTAGTATATTGTTAATATCTTACAGTATTACTTGACATCGGTGTGTTGAGATATTATGAGTTTTTTAAAATATTTTTGTTTTTAGTTTATGTTTAGCTTGTACAAATGTTTAAATTGGTTGATATATGCAGGATGAGGATTTTGTGGCTGAGAAAGATGATTCTGGTTCACCTACAGATGATTCTGGAGGAGATGATTCTGATGCTAGTATCAGTGGAGGTGAAAAGGAGGTAAATCATTCTTCACCCTTCGCTATCATAGAAATCTGCTGCCAATATTCAGTCGTTCACATGCATGACTGCTTAATTCAGAAACCTGCTAAAAAGGAAACCAAGAAGGAGCCTTTAGCATCTTCGAAGGCAGCGACAAGTAGGAAGAGAATGAAAGATGGTGAGGAAGATAGTGTAAAGAAGAAGAAACCAAAGAAGAAGAAAGACCCAAATGCACCAAAGAAGCCACTGAGTGCTTTCATGTTCTTCTCCAAGAATGAAAGGGAGGTTGGTATCTATGGTTTTAAATATATAATCAGTCTCTGTCTTTCACCTTTTTTGTGAACTTGTCACATATATCAAGGCCTAATTACAACTGAACAATAAATAATATAATGTCTGTGTTAAAATTGCACATCATAATTAAATTTTTAAGCCAAGATGCTGAGTTATTAAATCAGGGCTTGTGCAGTGAATCTGGCCTCGGGCATTTTCCCCACTGAAGATACTTTTAATTGGATGAGACTCTTAGAATGTTCCCCTCACATCTATGTTTGGGATTTTTCCCATCACTGGTTGATGTGGGATTTATTATCTTAGTTTATATGTTTTGCAATACTAATGACCTGTAAAGTTCTACTGGACTTGCTTGTTTATGACCTGTTGACCGATGACTTTGGTTATTGCATGGTGACCATGTTTTTTCTTTAGCTTTATCTGCCCTCAGCCTACACTTTTTTTCTGGCTATTTTTAACATGGCAGCAGCTAATAGTTGCTCATTTTGATATGCTTGGCCACAGAATGTGAAGAAGACAAATCCTGGAATTAGCTTCACAGATGTTGGCAGGGTTCTTGGAGAAAGATGGAACAAGATGTCAGGTTTGTGTTTTTTCTGCACCTGTACAAACTTATTTTCATTTTTATCTTGATCTATATCTGATCAGAATGTTGACATGTAGGTGAGGAGAAAGAAATATATGAAACAGATGCTAGGCGAGACAAGAAACGGTATACTGATGAAATGAAGGGATACAATAACCCCCAGGCAACAAAAGCAGATTCAGGAAATGATTCCGACAGCGATTAGGTTTTAATGTAGGGTTTTTTTAAATGCCATTTTGAAGTTGCAATCTCTGTTATCAAATCTGAACACTGGTATTATTATTTTATGCAGTCAAAATAGATTATGGAATTATAATGTATTGGGTATTCTGGGTACCCGGGTAAGGAAAATCAAGGAAGACCTAAATCTTTTTCCCTTGTGTACTTGTATGGCTGGCTTTATCAGCATGCGTCTTTGTACATTGGCCATCAGCAGTAACAGATTAAATAAGAGTAACTGAAACTAATAATATTGTGGCATGGATACTTTGATTATCGAAATTTATGAACTAGTGTAGTATTATTTCATTCAAAGGTAAATTATATAGAACTCGAAGTAGCGTTTTGTTTTCGTGTTTGTTTTTCAACGTTTTGCTTCATTACTAGCATATGTCCATTTTGTCATTGAGTCGTTGGATATCCTGGCTAAGATTTATAGTTCTCAAGTGGCTGGCTTTAATTTATAACCTTCATTACAGTATTAAACTATATATATGAATCAAAAATCTGAAATACAAAGCTTTGCTTCTACTTTTGAATATGAATCTCCTATCGAGAGGGTCAGATTGTTACAATTTAAAAAGATAAAAAAAAAAAAAAAAAGAACCAGTACTAGCAAGGTCTCTTCTTTCTGCAACCAAGCGGGCCTGTGAACAGAGTAAGCGTAGTAACTTCAGCTGCTGGTGCGGGAATAATCAAATCCAGTGGATCAATTCCCATTCTCCAGTTTGGACTTCCAGACTCCACGAAGAAAGCTCCATTCATCATCAAATCACCTTCTGATCTCCAGTTCCATGTCTCCCAACCTGGTTCAAGTCCATTAGTTCTGTGAGTTACTTCTTTGGCTACGGGATCAGGTGGAGCTATGAACCTGTTCCCCTGGCTAATGATAGATGCACCGCAGCTACCTCCAATCGCGTACATTAGCCAATGTGTGTAATCGTTGTTTACCAAATGAAAAAATCCCCATCTCACTCTCGGCATTCTTTGTATCAAATGCTTTCCAAAATGTGTATATGCCACTGTTACTTGCATGTTTTTGTCCCTTTCGTTGTTGTCTTCCGCACCAAATAACATCACCTGCATAACATTACGTTTATTTGTTTGAGAATCATTTTGGTATCATGCTGTTAAAGCCTAAGAAGCTGGTGTTATAAGGGTACCTTATCATGACGGACGAAATGGCAGTTAGAAATGGTTATACCAGTAGAAGCCGCGACAACATCAATAAGGCCGTCTTTAGCATTAGATGCAGAAACATGATCAATCCATATATCGGATGAACCGAAAATTGAAATTGCATCACCATCTGGTTGTGCTCTTATACCGATATGATCCACGGAATCCCTGATTGTTCCACCAGGAGTGACGATAATATCGGTAATATGAATGTTATGTATTATAATGTTTCTAACAAACTGAATGCTAATACCAGCACCCCCGCTAATTTTAATATTCTTTCCGCGGCCATCAATTGTTTTGTCACATTGCATTAACAACTCTTGTTTTAGCGTAATTGTCATGCTCTTGGTGAATATAATCCACAATGGCGTGGTCTGAATCACAGCATGGCGTAAGGTCCCGGGCCTAGGTTCCATAACGTTGTCGTCTGAGGGGTCGGTGACTTTGTAGATTGGTCCATCTCTTCCACCAGTAGTGCGGCGACCAAAGCCCAGTGCACAGCCAGCTAATCTTTTCCGATCTCTTGCCCAGTTGGGGTCGCATCTCCAACACCTGTCGATGGGATTGTAGGCTATGCATGGCCCCCGGTGATTCCTGGCTAGTACTCTTCTTGTACTGTTTTGTGTCCTGTATCATTTCATCCCAAGATGCAAATAGATATGGTCTATGTTACTCTTACTTATTTCAGAGTGTTTTTCAAGTGATTGTTCAAATAGATAGTGTGAGTGTACGTACTGAATAGATGGAGGAGGGTCTGCTGGATCAGGTTCATTTTCTTCTGAACTTTCCTCTTGACCAGGTGCCGCAGCCTCGACGGCGCTATCAGCTTCATTTTCTCCTGGAACTTCCTCTGGACTAAATAACTCAGACATCATGGCGTACTCAGATTCGTCGGATGGATAAGGGTTAGGAGTATTTGCAGAATCTTGTGGACTAGGGGCAGGTCCATCTGGAGCAGGCGCGAGGCTCGGTGCCTGAGCCTTGACAGCATTCTTGGTTTCATTGGCTTTGTTCTTCCCGTCCACATTGTCGCCCTCTGCCTGAAGTGTATAGAATGCAGCAGTGCTAATTACTAAAATTATGAAAATCGACCGCTCGGTTATCCCCATTTCTATAAAATTTTATAAAATAAAACAATGAAACATTCATAAGAAACTAAGAGGTATGATGAAGCCCTACTTCTTGCCACCTACGTTCTTGACAATCAATATATACATACTATAGTTTTAATTTTGTTCATGGCAAGAAGATAAGAAATCAAAAGCCTAAAACAAAAACCACTTGTAAATTTATAATCCTGTTCTTCCTACAAGTCCGCTGACTTGTATTATTACGAGTGGAGATGATGAAAACAATATCAACCGCCAGTGAAATATAACCGTAAATTGCTATTTTTAGTTTTTGGTTCTCAGGACTTTGGAATCAGATTTTACATAGTGCCTGTAACATGGTCTCGGGACTTCATTCTACCAAGTCAAATTTAAATACGATACACATTCAGGAGATGCGCCTGGAAACGACTTTGAAGTAATGTTCGATCATGAATTCTACATATCAGTCGAGCTTTCCTGTTTTCTACTATGTTAGTGTATAAATATGAGTATAATTACGTATGTTCAGATAAGATAACGTTCTGTGAAGAAGGAGAAAAAGAGATGGTTCTTAGTTCGTTGGTTAGTTATAAGGTTCCCTTTAGCGAAGAATATAGTTGATGCAGAGTTAGATTTGAAATATATGCTAAAGATGTCGAAACAAATGCAAAACATAATCTAATTCCTTCCTTCTTCGCAATTCAAATAGTACTCTGTAAGTGTTCAGGTGCTTTTCTACTTTTTATTGCATGTCCTGTGTGTTGTTTTGATTACTACTCTTAAAAGATGTTAAGCTAAGATACGGGTTTACGGGTTTACTTCACTTGCAAATGCTCAACTTTTCTGTTGGAATACTTAAACCGACCTCTAAACTGTTTTAGTAGCTTAAGCAAAAAAGTTAATAAAGTTGGGAGATGACATTTTGGTGCTTGAACAGACGATCAATCTTATTAGGATTCTCGGAATATTGCTTTTGACAGTTTATGTAAGTCAGTGTACTATGTTGTGTATACAACAATCTGCATTTGATCTCCTGGTTTTAGTCAAGCAGATACCCCTCTTCATGTGTCAATAAAAACATCGAGGTTCCTAAAATCGGGAAAAATACTCATGGTAGTAAAATATCGATGGTTCAAAGATCATTTAAAACTAAGAGTGCGTGAGTATTTAAATTTCTGTGATCACTTCAAAAACAAGATTCAGAAACAGTTGTGAAACCACTTCTCTAACAACATAGTGGCTTAATCAAATGGTGACACGATGGTTAAGAAAGTGAGCTAATCATCTGAAAGTAATATGCAGGTGTTGATTTGCTGAGCTATATTAAGAAAACTTGAAAGAAGAGGAAGTAAGTAGGACAATTCTGGCAAATTTCCATTCTCAAAAGCAATTTCTCCACAACACTTATTCCAATACTTTTGACCATTTCTACACAACTTCTTCCTTCAACCCTCCTCATTACTCTGGTTACTTCCCCCACAATTCACTTCTTTATTCCTCTTTCCAGAATTTGAATTTGTATGCATATGATCAAATTAACATATTCTACATCTTTTTATAGATAAAACTCATTGGAGTAATAATTTATTATCTATCAACAGATATTGGGTTATGTTTTATTAGGTCCATAAACACCCAATCATAGATATATGTTGAAGCCACATACTTTTTTTGTCTCATGATGACTAGATTATTGTCTTTTCATGAAAACAAGCTATAAGGACTCTTGTCATTTTTCATATTTTCAGCATTAATAAAACCAGCAACATGGGGAAAAAAAGTTGAGAAACTGAAAGCAGATTAGTTACATGTGGTTTTTCATAAAATTTTATAAAGAAAGATTACTTTTGCATCATGAAACAAATATTGTATTGATGAAGTTAAGAAAGCAAAATTACATTAAAGTAAGAAACCTCCACCTTTCCTTTTGGTATATATAAACATATAGAGCTGAAAGACCAGTCCTACGATCAAGATTTTAAAAACTTTATAAAGGAGAGGGATATTATATACTCATCTGCCAATCTTAAAAATAACTGCTATCTGAATGCCATGATTTCTCTTTACCAAGTCTATCAGGTGATTGCAGCCACTGTACCATTATACGTGGCGATGATCTTAGCCTACATTTCTGTGAAATGGTGGAAACTGTTTACACCCGATCAATGCTCAGGCATTAACAAATTTGTTGCCAAATTCTCAATTCCGCTACTGTCTTTTCAGTTGATCTCTACAAGCAATCCATATAAGATGAACATAAGGTTAGTAGGTGCTGATGCTCTTCAAAAGATACTTGCATTTCTTGTGTTGGCAGTGATAACAAGATGGAGCTCAAGTGGAAACCTCAAGTGGATCATAACAGGCATTTCTTTGTCAACATTGCCTAATACATTGATTCTTGGAATTCCATTAATAAGAGCTATGTATGGCGATGAAGCAGCAGGCCTTCTTGTCCAGATTGTTGTGCTGCAGAGCTTTATATGGTATAACATATTATTGTTTCTGTTCGAGCTCAGCGCCACAAGAGAAGCCTATGTCACACCATCTCCTGAAGTTGCTGGTACAATTACATATATAGCCATAAAAATCAAATACAATTACATCACTTGAGTATATTTCTTAGTACCATGACATTTTGTGTACTAGAAATATATATTTTCGCACAAGAAAATCATATGCCATGTTGTTAATGTTTGACTGTTTGTAGTAGAGCTGGAGGCAGCACGGGAAGAACAAGAAGATGAAGAGACAGAAGGGAAAAAGAGAAGTTCAGGCAAAAATGTATTGCTGGTTGTGCTTTTAACAGTAGGGAAGAAGCTTATAAGCAATCCAAACACTCATGCAAGTGTAGCTGGCCTCATTTGGGCATTAATAAAGTTCAGGTACAAATATGAAAGTTGTGGTAGCTCAGCTCTTTTATTCATTCACATTTACGCTATGTGGAACGATTAGCAAGCTTAATGTTGGTAGAACTTAATACTGTTATAGGTGGGGATTACATTTGCCAAAGATTGCTGATAAATCAATAACAATATTGTCAGATGGAGGACTTGGAATGGCAATGTTCAGTCTTGGTAATTAGATTATATATGATCTACCTTGACCTTGTATGTAATGTATGCGGTATTCTGGCTGGCTAGATCATTAATAAAATTAATTTTATGTATAGGCTTGTTCATGGCATCTCGAGCTGGTATCAAATTAAGTGAGATACGGAGGGTAGTGTTGGCCTTGTCATTAAAGTTCTTAGCAGGACCTGCTGTAATGATAGCTTCCTCCTACGCAATTGGATTAAGGGGAATTGTGCTAAAAATGGCTATTGTGCAGGTGCAAAATGTTACACATTCTTAATTTTGTAGTAATCTCTAACTTTCAAATCTCAAAAATCAATGCTTCCGCCATTCCACAATAAAATGACATCAACGGTCGCATATGAAAAATCATTTAAAAATTGAAACAGTTTAGAACCTAGTTTAGGATAAAAATTGAATGATGGATTGTGGCCGTTAATGTTGCAGGCATCTCTTCCCCAAGGAATAGTTCCATTTGTTTTTGCCAAAGAGTACAATGTGCATCCAGACATACTGAGCATCGGGTAACTTTAATGTGTGTGTGCTTGATCAGTACAATGTGTGCCTGCATTTTCATAGCATATATCATATATTAGAGAATGCAAGTGATGGAACATGAAAGGCATAAAACAGCATGTAATGTATTGTGTGCATTACCCCGCTTGTAGTTGTGAAATTTGTTGACATTGACAAATTGATGGTTGGTGCAGGGTCATATATGGGTTGCTATTAGCACTGCCTGTTGCATTGGCCTACTACTTCCTATTGGATTTATGAGGCATGCCTAGCTAGCTGTTGAACAAGATCGGACTTGGTTCACACAGCTCCATGATTCAACTGACTACTAGATATATAGAGAGCCTGAAACAAATACAAGTACTGACATTTATCTACAATTTTGGTCCTTAATTCGCAAGTAATATATATGACTCGCATATAGCAATTGAAAATTTGTTGTTAGCATTAGTACTCACTTGTATAACTCTCTAATTTGTTCATCTCTGTATTCTTGTATTTGTGATTGTCAGTCATGTCCTCGTAGTTTTTGATTCTTACAGACTTGCTAAATGAATATTCTTTTCCCAGAAAATTATAGATAGATACCACTTGACACAAAGAGAAGAGGAGATTCATCACGTGTAGTGCTGCTGGTATTAGCGGTAGATATGCCGGCCTGACTGCTCCCTTGACTTGACCCCCTTGAGTTGTTAATTTTGACATAACATGTTGTTCTGTCAACTACTTCTTAGACATGCATGTTTGTAACTTGAATCGCAAATTCACATTTTTAATTCTCAAACAATTGGACTGTGAATTCTGCACATCAGAAGAGTGCATAACTAACACTGACTGTAACACCAGTTGCCAATTAGTCATCATAATTTAACAGTAATTTCTTCTTTTTCGGCTTCAATTAATATCATTACCTTAAAGATCACCCCTACCTCTATAACAAATGACATTTTTTTTGTCAAACAAGAAAACGATTTTCATTATATAAAATAAACTCGCAACCGCAAATACAAAGGTTTGTTGGAAAATAAAAAAACATATTAAAAATACTTAGCTAATTACAAACATGTGTACTAAAACAAATGAGTTCTAATACGCATGTTCTCAGAAAAATCAGTTTGCATTCCTTTTAATTTGAAAAAACTTGTCAAAATGCATCCCTCCCCTTCTACTGTTAGTTTTACTCGGTTAAAGTCCAGATTTTTAATTAGGATGACAAAACTTTCCGAGCCAACGGATATCCGACTAAATTAATTCGAACAGTTTTTACCGAATCCAATTTTTATGGTTTAGTTACTGATTCGGTTTCTATTTTCAAAAATTGATTGAATTTGGTTCGGATTTGATTTTTAGCCTATCTGAACCAAAACTCATTCCGTATACTCGAAACCCGATTTGAACCGAAATTCGACCGAACCCAATATAATAAACTTAATATACTTTCATTATTAATGAGTAAAGTTCTACTAATATATACATTTATATAATTCAGAAATGATCAAATTAAATATTTAAATATAAAACACTTCGAATGAATTAAGAGTCGTTTAGACGCTTGATAAAAAAGACACACTACTTAAAATGAAACACATGTAGAATGGAAAAGGTAATAGAATAAAGCAATTAAGTAAGCCTGATTACTAAAGTAATTAATATAATTGCAAATTTAATTTTGCGCATTTTATTATATTTGTTAATTTGGGGATACTTTAATTCTCGAACAAAACACTTTGATGAATTTCAATTTTAGATATTTTTTTGGATATTTTCTATATAAGTTTATAACTTTTGATTTTCGATTCAAACCTGAACCGAATCTAAAACTAGCAGTTCGGATTTGATTTTCAATTTTTGAATTTCTTTTGATTCGGGTTTGTTTTTGTCAAACATTATTTGACCCTTAATTTTCAGGGATGTTTTCATCATTTAAGCAACAAAATAAATTAACAAAAGATAAAATCAACGATAATAAAATATGACTATAATAATATGTGTCATGAGTTACACATCCGGTGAGAATTATTCATGAAATAAAAATACATGATGTTTTCGACCCACCAAATTCAACCTGATTAAATCTTAGAGAATTTAAAGATATCATTTATATATTATATATAACTATATATTATAAAATGTATATTATATTTTATTTACCGTTTTATGATTATATTTAGGGGCCATTTGTTTCAGAAAATGTTATGAGTTTTGTTAGAAATATGTTGTAGTATTGATGATAATTCACCATAACACCTTAAGTAGAATTGTTATGTGTCATTTAGAAGTCTTCAACGGATAACCATAGTATGTCTATCTGTTGAAGAAGTAGCTTATATTAATAAGTAGGTAGCACATTTTGTACACTATGATAGTTGAGGGATTTGAGAGTTTTAGTGATTTTTAAGTCATGTTGACTACTAACAAGATATACAAAATAGGTAGGCTAAGTGTAAATATAAAATGGCTTGTAATTTTGTCTAAGTGAAAGAATATCAACTGCTAAGAAAACATTTTCAACTGCTAAACTATAAGTTTCAACAGACGACTCAATATGCCTTCAACGGTGTTGCCCAGTAAGATACAATTGTTTAAGGGGGTTGGTTACAATTATATAAATGTTTCGAACAAGTAATAAAATATGACAGCTTTTTATATATCTGATAAAAACTGTTACAAAACTCACTCAAAAAATACTGATGTTCTTGAGAGCTGCTAGGTCGAATGATAGTCGAGATCGATACACTATGTGATGACCTAAACTGCGTTTATATACTACACAGCTACAACAAATCAATCTAAGATATGTATTATCACAAGCTAACTGAAACTAATACATATCTTCAACTGAATAGATAAAGTCCTATAACTCAGATGTAAAAAATATCTACTCCACAATACAAGGAACATAACAAATCTTCTAAGCTTACTGTCTTCAAATAATGATGACATCCAAATGCTGATGATGTGTCAAATCCTGACGACACATCAAATATTGATGACACCAAACAGCCAGATCTGTGACGCCCTCAATCTCGGGGTTAGGAAGTGAGGACTCACACACCTTTAATCTAATAATTAAATATGCATAAACCCCGATTATCTACTAACAGGATCAACAGGATAAAGTATGAGACAAGATTACAACTACCAATCAACACAATATCACTTACAAACCCGAATTATTATTAAATAAACAATATCGATTCCGGCTGGGAACCGACAGATAACCCATTGTATCTTTAAACACTTCTTTCTAGGCGCGAGCTCACTCATAATTACCACTACCTGCTCTGGCAACCGGAAGCCCTCAACACGGTAGGGACCACCATGTACGCTCTTCCGAGCAGTGCGCCTAAGTCTGCCCATCTTCTTGCTTAACTATCATGGTTAGATTAAAACAAAACAAATGAGTATAAAACTCAGCAAGCAACTGTATAGCAGTTCTACAATATCAATTCTCAATATGCTTTACCAAACTCAGGGCATTCTACTTTATTTGATCTAGGTGGCAGATTTCCAACTTTTGGGTTAAGGAAAGTTTTTGAAGGAACAATATGGAGCTTTTAAGGAACAAGGCTCAACGTAGGTCGAAAGCCGACATTCATCACAAATCAATAAAGGATCAGAATAGATCTTTCAATAGAGGAAAGCAACAGTATTTCAATATATGGAATCAATCATATGATCAACAGATTTAAGAATCAGGGTTCTCGAGCTTTAAGCTTTACATTAACATAATCAACTCTTTTCAAAGCAATATAAACCATTTTCATTTTCAAAAATCAATTTACTGAACAGAAAGTTTCAGTTCCCTTTTTAAATAATCATTTAGAACCCTTGATTGGATCACTTTATCTTTCCATTTCATATTAATACGGGTGATCAGCCCGTATCGACCTCCATCCGGTCTTTAAGGTACCAATCGGCATAATTTTAGCCTTAAGTTGGACTAGCCCCGCTAGCCTCTTACCATGACTGGACTAGTCCCACTAGCCTCTTACGTCCCAATCCAATCCATCAGGAATTCATTTGGAAAACCTTGAGTTGGAAAAATAAATAGGTTTTCTAAAATTCATTTTATCATTACCAAGAATTTGAAATCATTCGGACTTTTTCAAGTCGAAACTCATTCTTAATTCAGATTTTAAGGAAACAAAATTCAGGGGGTGATTCAAAGATACGCAAGGAACAATTCATAAGAATTCTGTATCAGGGATAACAAAGCACTTAAGTTAGAAGGATCAACATCTGTTTAGGGATCAATAGGGTGATCAGGAGGAACAGGGTATCATTAAACAGCGTTAACAAGGATAATCAGAGGGTTCAATATATTTCATGGCTCAATACATAATTTGAACAGAAAGGACAGATTATCAAAGGGTTGAATCATTAAGTTTATCAATAACAGTTTATCAAGAACAAAGGCAGGGTACCTCAAATCAATATCAGGGTTTCATAATTAAACAGTTCAATACTCTACATGGTATGAACAACATTCTCTTTATAACCATTTACACAATTAATCAGAGTTACTTTCCTGGATTTGCTTTCCTGAAGGTTGAACTACTGCCACCTAGTAAATCATTTCCTTTCTTAGCCTGAATGCCCTCACGCTCCGAATCTACAATAAAACCAAAACCTTAATCAGATTTTCAACTCTCGTTCCCGGAACGTTTACTATTTACGCTAATCATATCAAACGATTGACCTTAACTATACGAGTATAGTTACACAAATACACATATCATATAATATACTTCACTCTTACCCATTATACTTTCAAGTATTCAACGAACAACTTATCTCTTAAAACACACTTTTAATTCGACTTTAAACCAAATCAAGCAACCACAACTTACATGAGTACACATTTCATTCAAAACTCAATTCCATAATCATAACACTACTTATAACCGTTTAGAATCAAGGCAACTAATTCTTCTTTTTAAAATTTTATAATTCGAACCAAAATTAGCAAATAAGCAAACAATTCCTAAAATTTTCACATGCAATCACCAAGTTATCTTCCATAATCAAATCCATCACTTAAATTTGAATTTGACTTCTTAAAAATCATGATCCATTCGGCCCTACTATAAATACCAATCAAAATCAATCAATTTTTCATACCAAATCCACATAAACACATAAACAATCATTTAGACATATAATCCAACTTAATATTCTTATAAAACAACTATACCATTCGAATTTCTCAAGAAATATAACATACAACTTTAATTTAATCTTACAAATGACATGCAAGAGTATTTTCATGGTTTAAACCTAAATCCTAGTTGATTCAAGCAAGAATAACACACCAAGTTGTTATCTTCTTCTATATTAAGCAAGAATTCGAACCAAACATAACACAATCCCACATGCATACTCGAATTTAACCTTTAATTCAATTTAGGCCCTTAGTTAATCCATCAATTTCAAAAACAACTATCAAACAATCATTTTTATCAACCAAAATCAATTTATTCTTTGATAACCCAAAACCCTATTCGGCTTTTACACTAATCAACACATGCATGGACAATTTCGACCCTTTACCCTACCAATCACTCTAATCAAACAATAATTTCTAAGATTAAACATTAACAACTCATTTTCATCAACTAACATCAACTTAATTCTTTTAAAAAAAAATTAAAACCCATTCGGGTGTTTTCAAGATAACACATGCAACAATCAAAAGAACAAGTTTTGGTGTAGTAGAGTTCAGTGGTTACATCATTACTCACCACCGGTTCAACGGAGTTCATCACCGGTGGCGGTGGCCTCACGGTGGTGTCCCCATTCGAGGGTATCCTACCATAAAACCTCCGATTATTTTCTAAAATCACAACAACAAACACATACAAGACAAGATCACCACAAGTTCACTTCATCTTGTTTTTATAAAGCAACAATTCTGCCTAGTCGAACCTACACACACGCACACAACCCACATGCAAGTATCAAACTATGCATGCAATAGGATATGAGCTCATATATGGAACAAGAACGAATTTCCATGGAAGAATCCATAAAAATCAAGTGTAGAAGAGTGATATACCGAGTGGAATAGAGAGAGAGAAGAGAGTGAGCTTCGAGAGTGAGAGAGATGAGAGAAAAAGAGAGAATGAAAGTGTGGTCGGGTGTAAAGAAAGGAAGGAGGAAGAAATGAGTGTATATATATGCTTAGAGGGCAGGGGCGTTTTAGTAATTAACTAATCCCCACTTATGTTGATCAATCTTTTTCTTTTTACTCAAATAAAATAAAAACTAAATATAAATTATATCTCTCTCAGAAAGTTGAAAATTATTGCAAATGACAATTTCAAAACGTAGATCTCGAAATTAGCTTTCCGACCATTACTCATAATAAGGTTTTGAGCGTACGGTTGATTTTATATAAATTTCGCAATCTCGCCTTAATAATAACATTTTTCCACATAAAATCAATTTAAAAATGCAAAGACCACCAAATAAATCCACTTATCATTTTTAAAAAGTCTCTAGGACTACTAAGAAGATATCAAAACAAATCTCATGTTTTTATCTTACTCAGATAATTTTATAAAAATGCACGAAGGTTAATTAGACCTTTATTTAAGTCACATAATTCCTTAAAAATTCATAAAAATATCACAGAACACATAGTCATGCACACATACAACAATCTCGCATATATAATCACATAACGACTCAGGTCTAGTCATGGAATTTATCCTTCTTTAATCTTTATCCTTTTCTACGCGTACCGGGTCACGTTCAGCCTGACGGCCCGACGCTCAGCGTTTCGATTACGCTTCTCATTATCTTTTCCAATCAACACGTCACTTAGGAAGAAATACTTTATTTACTCATTCATTTCATTCAATCACACATAATTTACATTTTATATTCTTTAATTCCTTATTAGGACGGATTTCGTTCTACCTGACGGCCCGACGACACAGCTTAACTCCTAAGCTGACTCTTTAAATTGGAACGTTTTTATTTACGCTCCTATATTCTAATATACAACAAAGACATTTGATCAACACTTAATCACATAATTATAATCACATAACATACTTTATTGACTTGATTACGTCGCAAAATTCTCAGTCGTCATAATCTACCCTCCTTAAAAGGATTCTGTCCCCAGAATCTAATCTAAGCAAATAAATGGGGATACTTTTCTTTCATTTCGCTTTCTAATTCCCAAGTCGATTCTTCGACTAATGGATTTCTCCACAACACTCTAACTAGAGGTACAACTTTATTTCTAAGCGTCCTTTCTTTTCGATCCAAAATTTGTACTGGCCGTTCCACATAGGACAAATCTGGTTGGATCTCCACTAGTTCCAATTCGATCACATGGATCGCATCAGCATTATACTTCTTTAGAAGAGATACATGAAATACATTATGCAGATGTTGCATTTGTGGAGGTAGCGCCAATTCATATGCCACTTTCCCAACTCGACGCAATACTTCAAATGGTCCAATATACCTAGGACTCAACTTCCCTTTTTTCCGAATTGGGTTAAACCTTTCCAAGGAGATATCTTTAACAAGACTTTGTCTCCAGATTTGAATTGCACATCTTTCCGTTCTTGATTTGCGTACTTTGCTTGGCGATCTTGAGCTGCAATTAACCTTTTTCGAATTATTTTTACCTTTTCTTTCGTTTGTTGAACTAGCTCTGGGCCAATTAATTTGCGCTCACCAACTTCGTCCCAATAAGTAGGGGATCTACACTTTCTTCCGTATAACGCTTCATAAGGCGGCATGCCAATACTCGCGTGATAACTGTTGTTGTAGGATAACTCAATTAAGGGCAAATGATCGTCCCAATTTCCTTTGAAATCTATTGCACAGGTTCACAACATATCTTCAATTGTCTGAATTATTCTTTCACTTTGTCCGTCTGTCTGCATATGATATATCGTACTCATTTTCAACTTAGTTCCCAAATGTTCATGGAATTGTCGCCAAAATCTCGAGTTAAACCTTGGATCTCTATCGGACACGATAGACACAGGAACTCCATGACGCATCACGATCTCATCCAGATACAATTTGATCAACTTTTCCAACGAAAACCTTTCATTTATTGGCAAGAAATGTGCTGACTTCGTCAACCGATCGATTACCACCCAAATCGCATCATGATTTGACTTGTTTTTAGGTAATCCTACCACGAAATCCATCGCTATATGCTCTCATTTCCATTCAGGTCTATCTAGTGGCTGAAGCAATCCGCTCGGCCTTTGATGTTCCGCTTTGACTCTTTGGCACGTGTAATATTTACTTATCCATTCTGCAATTTCCTTTTTCATGTTGGGCCACCAATAACTTTCTTTTAAATCCTGGTACATTTTCGTACTTCCAGGGTGAATTGAAAATCTCGAGTTATGCGCTTCTTGCAAAATCTCGTGCTTTAGTTCCACAACATTAGGTATCCAAATACGTGAGCTAACACGGTATATTCCTTTTCCATCTTTTTGAGCTTTAATTTCTTCTCCCGTCAACCTATCCTTTTCGCGATTCATCACTTGCTCTTAACAGCATCGAATCTTTTCCAAAATTTCAGGTTGAAATGACATTGCATATATAGCTTCACCTCCAAATTCTGGAATCTGTACCTCTATTTTCATCTTTTCAAAATCCTTGATTATTTCTTCTGATGATGTTAACAGATTCAATCTTTCTTTTCGACTTAAAGCATCGGCTACCACATTTGCCTTTCCAGGATGATAATTTATCACACAATCATAATCTTTGATCAATTCCAACCACCTTCTTTGTCGCATATTCAATTTTTTCTAAGTAAAGATATACTTTAAACTCTTATGATCCGTATAAATCTCGCACTTTTCCCCGTACAAATAATGCCTCCAAATCTTAAGGGCAAACACAATTGCTGCCAATTCCAAATCATGCGTTGGATATTTTTGCTCGTGCGGCTTGAGTTGCCTTGACGCATATGCTATTACCTTCCCGTGTTGTATTAACACACATCCGAGTCCTTTATATGAAGCATCATTGAATATCACAAATTCCCCTTTATCATCTGGTAGTACCAACACTGGGGCGGTTACCAACCTCTTCTTTAACTCTTGAAAACTTTCCTCGCACTTTTCTGTCCAAACGAACTTCTCGTTCTTTCTTGTCAACTTTGTCAACGGAACGACAATCTTAGAGAAATCTTGCACAAATCTTCTATAATATCCGGCTAATCCCAGAAAACTTCTGACTTCCGTAGGAGTCTTGGGTCTTTCCCAATTCATTACAGCTTCTATCTTGGCTGGGTCTACTTTGATTCCTTCTTTGTTAACCACATGACCAAGAAATTGCACTTCCTTTAGCCAAAATTCGCACTTTGAAAACTTAGCATACAGCTTCTCTTTTCACAGAATTTCCAAGGAAATCCTCAAATGCTTCTTATGATCTTCTTCCGTCTTGGAGTAAATCAGTATATCTTCGATAAATACAATAACGAACTTATCCAAGTACTGCTTGAACACTCTGTTCATAAGATCCATAAATGCGGCTGGCGCATTTGTCAATCCAAACGCCATTACCAAAAACTCATAGTGTCCGTATCTCGTTCGGAACGCTGTCTTGGGTATATCTTCCGCTTTAATCTTTAATTGATGATACCCAGACCTTAAATCAATCTTTGAAAAACACGAAGCTCCTTTTAACTGGTCAAACAAGTCATCGATCCGCGGTAAAGGGTACTTATTCTTGATCGTCAACTTATTCAGCTCGCAGTAATCAATGCACAACCTCATACTTCCATCCTTTTTCTTTACAAATAACACTGGTGCGCCCCACGGGGATACACTCGGTCGGATCACTCCTTTGTCTAACAATTCTTGCAACTGAGCTGCCAATTCTTTCATCTCAACCGGCGCCATGCGATAGGGAGCTTTTGACACTGGTTCTGTTCCAGGACCTAAATCAATCGTAAATTCGATCTCTCTGTCTGGAGGTAGTCCAGACAGTTCATCGGGAAACACGTCCGGAAAATCTCTTACTACCGGAATATCTTCGATCTTCACAGATTCTTTCTCCAGGTCCACGACATGAGCCAAATAAACTTCACATCCTTAACATTTTAACCTTCTTGCCTCAATTATCGTTAGAAATTTCTTCTCTTGCCTCTTTCCTTTGAATATCACTTCTTCACCATCCTTGGTTCTTAATTTCACCTTCTTACTTTTACATTCTATTTGCGCTTCATGGTTTGACAACCAATCCATTCCTAGTATAACCTCAAATTCTCCTAACTTAAAGGGAATTAAGTCAGCAGAAAAGTGCCGACCTTCTATAGTCACATCACAATCAGGACAAATCTTACTAGCAATAACTTTCTCTTGATTTGCTACCTCTATAATCATATTAGGCTCTAGAGGGTACGCAACACAATTTAACTTATCAAGAATACTTTCAGAGATAAAAGATCTAGTTGCTCCGGAATCTATCAAAACTTTTACTTCTACTGAGTTTATATCAAGCATACCTGCTACCACGTCCACATCTTGCACCTCATCTTTCCTCGTCATGTTAAAGGTTCTAGCTCTGGGTTGAGCTGATGGTGCTGGGAGAGACAGCAGTCCAACAATTCTGAGAACATTAGCTTTCTAAACAGGCTCCTTGCAATTCCTGGCCATATGACCCACTTTACCACTGTAATGCCCTCCAGACCCGGGGTATAAGTCTGGGGGTTACTAGCTAATCACCAAACCTGTACAATCTGATTAACAATTAATAAAGAAATAAAATTAAACCCCTTCAACACTAACCAGGATCTTTTTAGGTTGAAGTATGAAAACAAGAACCACTAACTACTTTTATTACAAACCAACATTCAAAGTCTCACAAACTCTCTTTATTACAAACCATTGTCTAATTCATTTTAAACTAAGTTCAACTTTTATTCAAACACACACACTATCTATCAACACTCCACCTGCTCGGGCAACTCAAAGCTTTCTTCGTGGATTGGGATCAACACCTTGGGTATGAGAGAATCCCGAGGCTTGACCCGCTTCTTTACCACTCGAATCCTGATTGGTTTCATATTCCTTCTTAACTGAAAACAATAAGGTGAATAACAACAAAAGGGGTGAGCCAAAAATTGCTCAACAAGTCCATAAAATATAAACAGTGTTAAAGCAATTTAAATAAATTCGTCATCCCAGGTATATCTGCAAAGATATAACCGCACGAGAATTAAAAGAAGGCCATTATTGGCGAGTACAAATGAACTAAACTGGACACAAGTTCGCATCTATATTCTGCTGATCAGTCAGAATATAATACAGATCCATATCTCAATATATAGATCCAGTCGGGTACCCAGGCACTACGGCCCACGTCGAGGCACCAGTCATCCCGGTCCTCAGGATTAAGATACACTCAATCCCAAAAGTATCATTATCCAGTCCA
This sequence comes from Apium graveolens, assembly GCF_009905375.1. Classification (NCBI taxonomy): domain Eukaryota; kingdom Viridiplantae; phylum Streptophyta; class Magnoliopsida; order Apiales; family Apiaceae; genus Apium; species Apium graveolens. The sequence continues at coordinate 82,959,767 of NC_133650.1, read as the reverse complement.
TCGCTTAGCAACCGGAACAATCGGTATGCTTTGATATATCCCAAATACCAGAATATATCAATCTCAATGCATTATTAATGGAATATGAATCAAGAATTCAAAGAAACGGAGAAATCAAGAATCGAAATGAAATATGAACAAAGGAATAGCAAGTGTATATCAGTGATCAAGAACAATAATCAAGAGAATGTAAATGTGATAAGCATTTGAATCAGTATCACTATTCTAAAAGTAGAATAGGGGAAAAACTTGCCTTCTGCGCGACTCACTGCAATTGAATCACTTCTGTCTATCACCTTGGACTATTACTGACTCAACTTGCCTGGCTGGCTTAGCTTCTGTTGGCAAAACAGACTGGTTAAGTCACGTCGTACTTCATTTGAATCGATTTCAAACCGTTCCTAACATCTACCCATGCGCTTATGGCTGACTCATGTATTACATATAAGCAAGTAAGACTCAATTAACCACGTAATACACATAAGCACATAAGCACATAATCATTTTTATGGTTAAAATAATTTTTAAAACCAAAATCGACTCGCTGATCGCTCAATTGATCGTTATGTGACTCGTTTCCCATTTTTCCGGAATTTTTTTCGGACTCGTCTCGGCACGTAACTCGACTGATAATCAAACAAGTCACAAAATCAACTAATGTTTAGAAGAAATTAAGCTTTGATATTATTTTTAATGAAAAGGATTCATTTTTCTGAGTTAACAGGCTTTCGTTTCACACAAAACGGACTAACGGTTGAATTATTATCAATTAAATACTGATAATTGCATTTATTAATCATTATAATTAATTATTACTAATTTTTAAATCTCAAAAATAATTTTTTAAATCATTATTTAAGAAAAATCTGAATTAAAAATAATTTTTCTATAATTTTTAGAATTAAAATGAATTTATTATGATTTATTGAAAATTATTTGATTAATTATCAAAATAATTAATCATTTTTTAAATAATTAATAAATAAATAATTAATAATTAATAAAATAATTAAATCTGATTTTTAAAAAATATTTCAGAATTATTTATAATATAAATCAATATTTTAAATAATTAATTAATCAATTTAAAAAATGAATAAATCTAATTTTTAAAATTAATAAAAATTAAAATTAAAATTAAAATCCAAAAACAGATGTCAGAAATCCATTTCTGACAAAATCAGATTAAACCCGGGTTGCAAATCGTGTTGCAATAGGGTCACCAAGAATTTTCCGTGTCGGGGATGAACTCACCGCAAAATCCCCAGATTCCGGTGGGTTTCCCGGACTCCGGCGTCCCAATTCCTGGCCAAACGGACACCGTTTGGTTCCGTTCTTGATCCCAAATTACTTCTCCAATCTGTTTCAGGCCAAAATCGACCAGAAACATCCCTGCAACAATTTCTCCGATCAAAACCATCAAGAACTCCAGCCAAAAATCCATCTTTCGATTCTGTAAACCAAACTTAACGTTCTATAGTGCAAATTAAAGCTAAGAACATACACAATCAAAGCCCTATCATTACAAGAATCAAATATTCACAGAAATCATCGAGTTGTGTTTTGAAAATTCGACATAAACCCTAGAAATCGTACTTTGCTATCTAGGTATCGTTTCATCAATTAAACACCATGAATCAACTGTAAATCACATAACCAAGCTATTTCAATCATCAAAACATCAAAATAACCCTGGAATCAAAAAGCCCTAATTCGAATATAAACCCTAGAAATCGAAAATCAAAAACGATGCAATAAAACGTGAAATTGATGCAAGAAACAGAAAGAACAGATCAAAACCTTCAATTTGGATACTCGAATCACTTGTTTTGGTGCTGTAATCAGATCAAAATCACGACTTGAATTCCTGACCCGAACCTGTTCTTCCCGGCCCAATTTCAGAGAATTTTCAGATTTTTAATTGTTAATTATGATTAATTAAATAAAAATTAGGCTATTTATAGTAGTAAAAATAATACTCCTAATTAAAATTAAGGCCCTAATTCTACACTTTTTAAAATTAATAGGCCCCTAATTTTATAATTTTTGAGTATTAAAATTTAATTTATAAATATTTTATATATACAATATATATGCCAAAAATTCCCAAAAATTGTGAATAATGTAAAAATGCAAAGAAATAATATAAATGAAAGTCCTATAATTGTATAAAAATAAAAATATGATTTTTGTGGAGTTTTTGACACCCAATGGGGCCCAGAAAAGTCATTTTTCGCAAAACGAGAAAATTTATAAAATATCTAGATGTTCAGAATAATGCGATTGTTAAAGCCATTTGATGAAAAATAAGGCCCATTATTTTATTTGAAATAATGGCTTTAAAATCATTATTTGGGTCATAAAACGTTTGAAATAAAACCTATGAATGCATAATAAAATATCTGAAAAAATACCTTAAAATACAGAAATGACATGGAATACACGTAACACATAACAGTTAGGGTTTATCAGATAATCACACATAAATGACATAGTAATACACATATTTTATTATAATTATGACATAAAATAAACGTAAATTTCCCAGTCGTTACAACCACACTTGAAACAAGTCGAATCAGGCTTCCTTGCTCCACTTGGGCATTCTGAAGAGTAATTCCCCTTCTGGTTGCACTTGAAACACGTTATATCCAGCTTATTACACCTTCCCGGGTGTCTCTTTCCACAATTCCTTCATTCTTGCATCTGGGGTTTGTTGTCCTACCCCGGTTGTCCAGCTTTCTGGAAACGGTTCTTCTGAGCTCCATTACCGGGTTTAAACTTCTGGAACTTTTGGTTCTGACCTCCACCATTCTTTCCAAACTTCCCTCTGAACTTTGAGCTTCCTTGCTCTTGCTCAGAGCTTTCAAACTTCCTCTTTCTTCCTTCGTTTTCTCTTCTTGCAGCTTCCCGCTTACCTTCCACTATCATTGTTTTTTGAACCAAAGCAGCATAATTCTTGATCTCCAACATTGCTATTTGACTCCTAATCCACGGCTTACGTCCCTGTTGGAATCTCTTAGCCTTCGTCGCTTCAGTATTCATGTACTCAGGTACGAATCTAGACAATTCCGAAAACTTCACCTCATATTCTGCTACTAACATATCCTCCTGTCTAAGGTCCAGAAATTTCATTTCCAACTGATCTTGCATATAGCTTAGCAAATACTTCTCCAGAAACATCTCAGTGAACTTCTCCCCTGACAAGTCTTTGCCTTCCAACAACGCCTTAGAAGACTCCCACCAGAAACTTGCTTCATCTTTCAGGTAATAACTTGCATACTGAGCTTTCTTGTCGTCCTTAACTTCTGCTAACTCAAAGGCTTTTTCCATTTCTCTCAACCACGATTGAGCTTTAATCGGGTCTGGCAAACCTAAGAATTCTGGGGGATGAACAGATTGAAAGTGCTTAAATTTCCAACTTTAGGGGCCACAGGTTGTTGCAAAAGCTGAGCAAGTCTGCTCATCATGGTGGTTTCTGGGTTTACTTCTGGGTCTTGGGTAGGAATTTCTCCTTCTTGGTGATCTGGTGAGTTGGCCATTTCTTACAAACCTGATTGAGCAATTATTTAGCAATACGATGGCATGGCAGATATATAACAACAGTTTCTATAAAATCTCTTTTGTGGGTTTTAAGTTTTACCCAATTTTGCACATGCAATCCTATTACTACATAATTCTCATATCGGTGTTGTTTTATCATGGCACAGAATAGGGTTTTATGATCTTTAAACATGGTTGTACGAAAACATGGTTATATAGAAACATAATATTAAGAACAGTTTATGAGATATTTAAGGTGCACAATGGGAGGCAATACAATGGATTTATTTAAACAATGGTACATAAAGATAGTTCTGGATATCACAGGTTCTGAAATAAGGTACAATAAATAGCAGGGTTAAACAGAGGAAAAACTGGAAAACATCCCCCTATCTACCCCTAACTTCCAACTACTACTACTACAACACTGATCTGAAATACAACAAGATAAATGAGAAGGGATCCCGGCATCTGACCAAGTATCCCAAAGCCTACCGGCGCTGAAAAACAATAATCTACGGGCTCAACCAACAGTCCCGTCTAATCATCCAGAATCTCTCTCAACACAACCAACATCCAGCGAATGATCTTATGCAGCCTCCGGGCCTCAGCATCAGCATCACTAGTGGATGGTCCCTCATCCAATCTCCTCCTGGCAACCTGCTCCACCATCTTCACCCGAACTCGCCACTCATCATCCATAACTGAAGCACTCTGCCTAGACTCTCTGGCTAGCCTATCCACCAAAGCTCCCAACTCAGAAATGCGGGAGTACACAAAGTCTCGATCCTGGGCTAACTTACCACCAACACTGACAAGTACAGTCTTAGGCATCTCGGACTCTGGCTCAGAGGCAGGGGTCTCTGAATCTGGCCTCAAGGGTGAAATCTGCATATGGATCTCACTACTCTCAGAAGGGTCCTCCTCTGGGTCTGAACTAACATACACAGGCTCCTCTGGAGAGGGTGGAATGGGGTCCACAGGGGTACCGGTCAAACTAATCTCTGAATCTGAGTCACTACAACTACTAGGATCCTGAGAGAAAACACAAAACAGCAACCAAGAAACAATGTTAGGGTTAAATAAAGCTTCCAGCTAACTCACACCCTAACTCTAGTTTCCACTTTACCAATCAACACTTTCTTTAGACTATACTTAATAGTCTAACTCAACTCCATATGAGTCGAACTCTCTCGCGATATAGATATATTCCCAAAATACCCTTTTTAATCCTAACTTGTCTCAGGGACTAGATCCTATAGCTCTGATACCAACTTGTGACGCCCTCAATCTCGGGGTTAGGAAATGAGGACTCACACACCTTTAATCTAATAATTAAATATGCATAAACCCCGATTATCTACTAACAGGATCAACAGGATAAAGTATGAGACAAGATTTCAACTACCAAACAACACAATATAACTTACAAACCCGAATTATTATTAAATAAACAATATCAATTCCGGTTGGGAACCGACAGATAACCCGTTGTATCTTTAAACACTTCTTTCTAGGCGCGAGCTCACTCATAATTGCCACTACCTGCTCTGGCAACCGGAAGCCCTCAACACAGTAGGGACCACCAGGTACGCTCTTACGAGTAGTGCGCCTAAGTCTGGCCATCTTCTTGCTTAACTGCCATGGTTAGATTAAAACAAAACAAATGAGTATAAAACTCAGCAAGCAACTGTATAGCAGTTCTACAATATCAATTCTCAATATGCTTTACCAAACTCAGGGCATTCTACTTTATTTGATCTAGGTGGCAGATTTCCATCTTTTGGGTTAAGGAAAGGTTTTTGAAGGAACAATATGGAGCTTTTAAGGAACAAGGCTCAACGTAGGTCGAAAGCCGACATTCATCACAAATCAATAAAGGATCAGAATAGATCTTTCAATAGAGGAAAGCAACAGTATTTCAATATATGGAATCAATCATATGATCAACAGATTTAAGAATCAGGGTTCTCGAGCTGTAAGCTTTACATTAACATAATCAACTCTTTTCAAAGCAATATAAACCATTTTCATTTTCAAAAATCAATTTACTGAACAGAAAGTTTCAGTTCCCTTTTTAAATAATCATTTAGAACCCTTGATTGGATCACTTTATCTTTCCATTTCATATTAATACGGGTGATCAGCCCGTATCGACCTCCGTCCGGTCTTTAAGGTACCAATCGGCATAATTTCAGCCTTAAGTTGGACTAGCCCCGCTAGCCTCTTATCATGACTGGACTAGTCCCACTAGCCTCTTACGTCCCAATCCAATCCATCAGGAATTCATTTGGAAAACCTTGAGTTGGAAAAACAAATAGGTTTTCTAAAATTCATTTTATCATTACCAAGAATTTGAAATCATTCGGACTTTTTCAAGTCGAAACTCATTCTTAATTCAGATTTTAAGGAAACAAAGTTCAGGGGGTGATTCAAAGATACGCAAGGAACAATTCATAAGAATTCTGTATCAGGGATAACAAAGCACTTAAGGTAGAAGGATCAACATATGTTTAGGGATCAATAGGATGATCAGGAGGAACAGGGTATCATTAAACAGGGTTAACAAGGATAATCAGAGGGTTCAATATATTTCATGGCTCAATATATAATTTGAACAGAAAGGACAGATTATCAAAGGGTTGAATCATTAAGTTTATCAATAACAGTTTATCAAGAACAAAGGCAGGGTACCTCAAATCAATATCAGGGTTTCATAATTAAACAGTTCAATACTCTACATGGTATGAACAACATTCTCTTTATAACCATTTACACAAGTAATCAGAGTTACTCGCCTGGATTTGCTTTCCTGAAGGTTGAACTATTGCCACCTAGTAAATCCTTTCCTTTCCTAGCCTGAATGCCCTCACGCTCCGAATCTACAATAAAACCAAAACCTTAATCAGATTCTCAACTCTCGTTCCCGGAACGTTTACTATTTACGCTAATCCTATCAAATGATTGACCTTAACTATACGAGTATAGTTACACAAATACACATATCATATAATATACTTCACTCTTACCCTTTATACTTTCAAGTATTCAACGAACAACTTATCTCTTAAAACATACTTTTAATTTGACTTTAAACCAAATCAAGCAACCACAACTCATATGAGTACACATTTCATTCAAAACTCAATTCCATAATCATAACACTACTTATAACCGTTTAGAATCAAGGCAACTAATTCTTCTTTTTAAAATTCTATAATTCGAACCAAAAATAGCAAATAAGCAAACAATTCCTAAAATTTTCAAATGCAATCACCTAGTTATCTTCCATAATCAAATCCATCACTTAAATTTGAATTTGACTTCTTAAATATCATGATCCATTCGGCCCTACTATAAATACCAATCAAAATCAATCAATTTTTCATACCAAATCCACATAAACACATAACCAATCATTTAGACATATAATCCAACTTAATATTCTTATAAAACAACTATACCATTCGAATTTCTCAAGAAATATAACATACAACTTTAATTTAATCTTACAAATGACATGCAAGAGTATTTTCATGGTTTAAACCTAAATCCTAGTTGATTCAAGCCGGAATAACACACCAAGATGCTATCTTCTTCTATATTAAGCAAGAATTCGAACCAAACATAACACAATCCCACATGCATACTCGAATTTAACCTTTAATTCAATTTAGGCCCTTAGTTAATCCATCAATTTCAAAAATAACTATCAAACAATCATTTTTATCAACCAAAATTAATTTATTCTTTGATAACGCAAAACCCTATTCGGCTTTTACACTAATCAACACATGCATGGACAATTTCGACCCTTTACACTACCAATCACTCTAATCAAACAACAGTATCTAAGATTAAACATTAACAACTCATTTTCATCAACTAACATCAACTTAATTCTTTTAAAAAAAAATCAAAACCCATTCGGGTGTTTTCAAGATTAACACATGCAACAATCAAAAGAACAAGTTTTGGTGTAGTAGAGTTCAGTGGTTACATCATTACTCACCACCGGTTCAACGGAGTTCATCACCGGTGGCGGTGGCCTCACGGTGGTGCCCTCATTCGAGGGTATCCTACCATAAAACCTCCGATTATTTTCTAAAATCACAACAACAAACACATACAAGACAAGATCACCACAAGTTCACTTCATCTTGTTTTTATAAAGCAACAATTCGGCCTAGCCGAACCTACACACACGCACACAACCCACATGCAAGTATCAAACTATGCATTCAATAGGATCAGAGCTCATATATAGAACAAGAACGAATTTCCATGGAAGAATCCATAAAAATTAAGTGTAGAAGAGTGATATACCGAGTGGAATAGAGAGAGAGAAGAGAGCGAGCTTCGAGAGTGAGAGAGATGAGAGAAAAAGAGAGAATGAAAGTGTGGCCGGGTGGAAAGAAAGTAAGGAGGAGGAAATGAGTGTATATATATGCTTAGAGGGCAGGGGCGTCTTAGTAATTAACTAATCCCCACTTATGTTGATCAATCTTTTTTTTACTCAAATAAGATAAAAACTAAATATAAATTATATCTCTCTCAGAAAGTTGAAAATTATTGCAAATGACAATTTCAAAACGTAGATCTCGAAATTAGCTTTCCGACCATTACTCATAATAAGGTTTTGAGCGTACGGTTGATTTTATATGAATTTCGCAATCTCGCCTTAATAATAACATTTTTCCACATAAAATCAATTTAAAAATGCAAAGACCACCAAATAAATCCACTTATCATTTTTAAAAAGTCTCTAGGACTACTAAGAAGATATCAAAACAAATCCAATGTTTTTATCTTACTCAGATAATTTTATAAAAATGCACGAAGATTAATTAGACCTTTATTTAAGTCACATAATTCCTTAAAAATGCATAAAAATGTCACAGAACACATAGTCATGCACACAGACAACAATCTCACATATATAATTGTTATTCCCAGTGGACTAACAATGAGATTTACAGAAGGGGGGGTTGAATGTAAATCTCAAAACTTTTTCAAGTTTTGAGCAATTTGTAAGACTAAGTGTTTGAGTGATCAAATGTGTGTGAATTGCTTGGAGCTGATGCAGACAGATATATATTTAAACACAAATGTAATGAACACAAAGAACTTAAAAACTTTTCTGGTGGATTTGTTGTTCCACCAGAGATGTGTTATTTCAGAAAATCTGTGATTCAAAATTAAATCACAGCTGCTTCCTAGTACAAACTAGATGATTTTCTCTCTTGATATTTCTAAACAGCTCAGGGAAAATTCACATCTAATTACTAGCTACTACTTGGTTTATATAACACCAAGTTTACAAGTGAAGACAAAGATAAAGTAAAATAAGACAATAGTTCTCCACTTGTTTCTGTTCCATTTTTATCCAGTGTAATATGGAATTATCTGTTGACTTTCCATTATGAACCAGACTAAAAACGGCTGCTTTTTCTGCTGTTCCTGAAATAGGCTACCACATCTCTGTCAATCCATGTGCCTCTGTCAGCTTTGTTAACTGTCACTATCAACTGCTATGAGACTGAGCATCCGTTGAAGCTTTCATCCGTTGATGACTTCATCCGTTGATGCTCTAGCAGTGCATCCGTTGAAGCTTTCATCCGTTGATGGCTTTATCCGTTGATGCTCTAGCAGTTGAAGCTTTATCCGTTGAAGCACTTATCCGTTGATGGATATTATCCGTTGAAGCATTAGAGACATCCGTTGAAGCTTAGTTTCTTATCCGTTGAAGGTCTTCAATATCCGTTGACAATTCTTCACTTATACAAAATTACAAGGCATGAAATATTTACAATTAGCCCTCCTATTTGTACATCCATTAGCAGTCAACATGACTGATTATCTCCTAACAACATCTAAGAATTACAGCTTGAAATCAGAGAGTGAGATGTGCTACAATACCAAACTTATTGCTAAGTAAGGTTACTCCTTCAACGGATAGACAAGATGGTCTTATCCGTTAAGGCTACAAACACTAGATTTCTACTTAAGTGTTTTGCTGAACTTATAATCAAACTAATACACATATTCCTAACAATCTCCCCCTATTTATGTCTACTAGAACTGTAGGCATAAATTTGGGTTTAGCTTGATGATAACAAAACACTTAACAAATATATAAACTGTAACAAAGCAGAAATTCAAAAGTGCTGCAAAAGTGTATATGCTGAGATGAAATTGAAGAAATACATTGTTTCCAAGGGTGCTCCTTTAGCCTGAGCAAATTACTTTCTTTTCCTTTGATCCCTGGTTTTCTTTCCTAGCCTCCTGTCATTCTCCTCTATTTGAAGTTGAAGTTGTCTGTAGAATTCAGCTTCATCTTCTTCATTGATATCTAACTTAGATTGCATATCCTTGAGAGTTTCATTACTGGCAATCTTTAGCTGATCTTCAATTCTGAAAAATCTTCTGACTCCTTTGTTGTCTCTGAACTCCATCAACCAATGAGGTGATTTATGAATTGTAATACCTCTCTCTTGAATGAGTAAAGTTCTAGGCAAGGCATTGGGCTCCCTCCAAGTTTTCCTTATATTGGCAATCTTGTTGAGAATCTCAGTCCTGGCAGTTCTGATAAAGCCAGAATCCTTATGTATGGCTGAGTAGACTCTAATCAAGGTAGAGTAGCCTTCATTCAGAATTCTGTGAAGAGGCCATGTTCTTTCCCCAGCTCCTTTGTATTTGAACACTAGTCTTTCTGGTAGCTGTCTGTAGGCAGCTATTCCCCTTACATCCTCCAGCTCATCCAGATAGAGTTCAATGTCTGAAAATTCTTTTATGTCACAGATGTGAACATAATTATCTTTAGAGGTTTGAGGTTTAGGCTTATGTTTCTGTGTGAATTTGATTGAGGCTTTAGAGGGTGTTGATTTGATTCTTCTTTTCTGCTTCTTTGATGGTGGAGAAGAGGTTAGGAAGGTGGGCAATTTGAAGGTGTCCCAATCAATTGGTTCCTCCTTGGGAATGATTGTTTCACCATGAATGTTCATGAAGGGGTCAGGTACAATGGGTTCAGGAATAGAGGGTAGTGGTTTGGATATTGATTGGGTTTCTTCAGTCTTATCTACCTTCTTTCTCTTTGCATTGACCTTCTTTCTTTTCCCTTTCTGCCATTCTTCCTTACTTCTTTCCTCCATCTCAGTACCAACCATGTCCCCCATAGCTTCATCTTCACCTTTGTCTTCAATTTCTTTCTGTTCTTCAGCCTGACTTGACTTTAGTTGTTTTTCAAGCTTTACTTGCGCTCTTTTGTCAGCCTTTAGCTGTTTGGCTTCTTCCTTCAACCTTTTGGTTTCTTCCCTCTTGGCTATTGAGAATTTGGGATGTCCTTGCATCACACATATGCTCTTTCCCTCTCTGAAGATAATAGCCATGTTTCTCCTTACAACCTCATCCGTGGTCTCTTTGAGATATGCAATACTTCTACCTAAAAGCTTGTCCTCATCAGCTTTTAGAAGAGGAAAATCCACCTCTTTTAGAGGATTCTTTGTAGAGTCCTTATTGGATCTGTTGTTGGGCTTGAGAACCATAGGTTGCAGATCTTTGGAAGAAGTTTCTCCATCCTTATGCCTCCTTACTGACTTGAGTTCCATAATCATTGATTCCACTTTTGTGCTATGCTTCACAGATTGTGATTGAGAAGTTGTAGAAACAAATATTAGTTGCATCTTTTCATCAATCTTCTTCCTTTGCTCTTTGACTTGCAATTCAGCTGCTGCTATCTGGATTAGATCAATTCCATCTAGCTTTCCTTTGACTTGAATTGGAGGAGAAGTTGTGATGACAGGAACTAGCACTTGAGAAATCTGAACTGTTGTAGATGGCTCTCCTTCCCCTTCCCCTTTATTCTCCCCCTTTTTGTTATCATCAAGGGTAGGGGTCAAGCCTTGTGCTTGTGCCAGCTGCATGAGTAGATTTGTTTGAGTTTGTTGATTCTGAAGAATGGTGACCATAGAGTCTTCAATGATTTGAACCCTATCTTCCAATCTGGCCAGTCTCTTGTCAGCATCAGAGGCCTTCCTCAGTCTCCCCAACAAATCTTGCATAGTACCATAGGGTATAACTGAATCCAATTTCTCAGCATTGTAGGATTTCAGATCAGCAATGTCCAGCTTGAGCTCATCCACACTTAGATTTTGCTGGTAATGCTGCAACTGCAAGAGATGCAGAGATTCCAGATGAGCTTGAAGAATTGCCTTGGTACCAGCATCCTGAGTCTCCTGAATGGCCTGCTGAATTGTCATGACTTATTTGACCAAAGTGACACCAAACTCTCCTGGTGTTGATGGTTTTGCCCATTCCCATGCAGGAAGATTAGGAACAGAACTTGGGCCTGCTACTCCCCCTAAGTTCATGCTCTCATTCAAAGAATTAGAGTCATCATCATTAGAATTTACTCCAAATTCTTCAGATGGCTCACCAGCTTGAGAAGGCAGCCTGTTGACAGCAGCTTTGTCTCTGAGAAGAGATTCTAAAGTGTGTACAATGTGTAGTGTCTGTTCTGCCTCCACATTGCCCTGTGCAGCCAATAATTGATAGGCTGAAACAGGGTGAGTAAAAGTGTCAACATCCAAGGAAATGTTATCAATGACAGCTTTGTAGTGTTGCTGAAATTATCTTTCCTTATCTGCATCATCCATTTTCATTAACTCACTAGCAATGGCTGGATCCACCCTTATAGCTTCTGTACCTGCCTTTCTCTCAATTTCTCTCTTTTCTTGCATCAGGGGCTCCCCTGGCTCACACACACCCTCACACCCTCACCTTCACCTTCTAAGGTGGCACTCCTCTCACTTACTTTTGCCATGCTGGAAGAAATAGCATGCATTTGGTGACGCTCAACCTCTCCTTTTGCCTGGGAGCAACCCAGCCTCTCACTCAAAAAATCACTCCCTTCCCTCAAGCCTAAAAGTGATTGTACAGTTGCCATGTCCTCTACAGTTGGAGTTGTTTCTGTTAAGTGTGTAGAGGCCATCAATGGATAGGGAGTATCCGTTGAAGTAGATACTGATGGTATCAACGGATAACTGCTGTTAAGCTTATCCGTTGAAGAACAACCACTTGTCAACGGATGAGAGATATCCGTTGAAGAAGGAAATGATGTAGAGATAGAAAGTGATATAATTGTTGAATCTGTGTAGATTGATTTTAAGTGTGGTGACACAGATTCTGTAACTACATCTGAAAGAATTGGCTGATGATCCAACAAATCATCTAAAAGACGATGATCACCAGGTTTTGAGTGGGGCTCCTCCCTGAGTTTTAATGAGGGAGAATCGGGAATTGATGTGAATATCATATCCACATCCAGAGAGGATGTTGGAGAGTTTGAGGAATGATGTGTTTCTATATTGAGAGAATGGGGCTGTGATTCCACATTTGCTGGAATCACATCAAGCTGAATTTGAGAAGGCACAGATACTGGTGGATGTATCTGTGCTGTGTGTGTCCCTTGTGTGGAAACTAGGGTTTTGGCCTTCTTCTTCCTTGAAAAGGCTTGAATTCGTGAATGTGTAGCTTCAGTGTCCCTCCCTCTTTTGTGCTGTGTCCCTGGTTGGGGACTATTTTCAATAGTTACATCCTTTTGGGAGGATGCAACTAGGGATGTGCT